>NC_143012.1:88970028-89110028 GCF_055824585.1 Amblyomma mixtum
ACTGCTTCCTTGAGAACAGCATGGTTCCCCGCCTTTAGGAAAAGTACGCATCCAATAATCAAAGTCACGAATTTATATCGTGGTAATCTTAACTTGTAGCCTCCTACACGATTGGAAGCCAAAATGCTACACAAAAGATGTTTTAGAACATTCCAATGTGAACTAGAGCCTGCACTTTACAACAGCTGACACCGAGAGTTTTCGTAAATGTTTTGTAACTGACTGCTGTAAGGTCGGGAGTGCACTCACAAAAACGTTGGCCAATGCGTCATTAAAGTTATATGCCAGTTATTTCTTCTGCATAAGCTGCTAAACTCAGATTGACCGAAAATTAGCAAGTAAACATCCAACAACAGCCGCCATGATCGTTTCATTTACTAGCCAATGCCAGCATAAGAACAGCAAGGGTATATATTTCATATTCCTTTCTACCTTCAACCCTACAAGAAACCAGCACAGCCCAGATGCTTGCGTCATGCAATAGCCGATTCAATCGCTCCACTTAACAAAGGTTCTGCTGCTCATCGAAAAAAGGCTGTTACACAACACCCTCGTCACGCTGCCATGTTAAATATCAACGTAAACTGTGCATACTGTAGGCGAGAATGTGGCCCGAAGTAAAAGACGTCATTCTGGAACATTGCCCTAGCCGAGTAAAAGGCACCGCTGACGCAAACTTGAAACATGAACAGGTCGCTGTAAATGAGAACACAAGTCCCCACCCATGTTTTTTTGTCGCTGCACAAAGTTCACCTGACTTGGATGCTGTGATGTCAGACTACAGAAAGTTAACTGGCTTTGCAGCAGTGTCACCTCACACTTGCAAGGGATCTCACCCAGGAGGCACTCTCATTTTAATTTTTTATTGTTCATGTTTCAAATAGGGCCAACGGCACATGCAACACTGCAGTCGAGCCTCAAAGTCATATTTACAGCTGAAAACTCCGCTCGTTATTGTTCATGTTTTTGTTAAGTAGACTACAATCAAGTACTCCAAATAACATTGCAGGTTCTTGAAGAAGCTCCAGTGGGATAGTTATTACTCGTCATTAGGCATTTAAGAAGGAAAGTCCGCAAGAAACTGACATTTCCGAAATCATGGGCACACTCTTACGAGTGTAATGAGTGATAGCATCCAGGTGTGTGCAGCCATAAGCAAAGCTGCGATGCATTCTGCATCAAACAGCTCAAAGCTGCTTTTAGACGTCGTCATGCTGAGCACCATTGTGGTTTGTTAAAGTTAGACTAGCATTTTTATTACAATACTCCGATGTTTGGTGAGGCTAAGATCGACACAACTTTGGCACACTCATCCCATATATGCCCCACATAGCAGTAAACGATGGCGCACACTTTATCCTTAGCACTTATCACTCCTTCTCGCGAAAACGCAGGATCCGCAATGAACGCATTCATGATTACTGTGCTCTTTGCAGACTCTTGTTGATTGTTGTACCACAGACGGTACAACAATGCAACCTTTCCATTCAACTCTCCAGCAGTCAGTGGCTGCTTCGTCGACGCTAGACGCCTGTACATGGAATAAGACTATTGACAAGTCTGTCTCAGCTGATGTTTACCAAAAAGGCTACTAAAATGTGCATACTAGACAAGACCTTCGCTACATCAAAACTGCAGCGGAAAATTACTCAAGTCACGAGAAACAAAAACATGGTTTTCGTAAGATCAGGAAATAAGATAAGAAATAAGATCTTGTTGTGTGGCAAACTTCGTTAAATTGGGGTTCATTACACCGAGGCTCGACTGCATGGCATACACACATGCTGCAGTTTACTTGTGCATGCCAAGTGGCGCTCACAACTTGCCGCGCGGCGAGGGCATCGGACGGCGGTATGGTGACGACAGAGAGACGGATTCGAGAGGAGGGAGAGAAAAAGTTCGAGGAACTCCACTGCTCTCCACAAGATGGAGTCTCCTAATATCACAGTACAGCTTTGTCAGTTTGGGGCAGTCAAGATATGAGAACATCGATAGTATGTACGTGCTCTACAGAATGGCTACATACGCAGAGATAAGTGCCCAACGCTAGATAGGGTACACAGTGCAGATAGCATACCAGTGAGATTAACAGGCAAAGAGAGTAACGCCCGCAAACAACTCGATGACAGAACGTACTGCCGAAAATGTGCCGTTCAAAGACACACTTCTACCTTTCACATGAACTACCAGGATTTATGTGTTGCATAATTTAATCATCAATTCGAATTCAAAAGCTCCTTTCCGCTGATATAACATCCTGAACGACCTAAAAGCCTAAATGTTCTTACCTTACAGGCTCCTTGGCACGGAGCATTCGGGAACAAATGCTCTGATCTTGATAGCAGACTTCTCGCCACAGACCGTACTGTTCTGCAGCTGTTAATCTCGCTGATATAGCTGAAGCAGGGCTGTGTATTATACTTCTCACTGTTAACTATTAGTCCTTTTGGAAACCATTTTTGCACCACTCTCTTTCCATAACTCAGTGAAGGCTTCAACGAGGAGCTCAGGCATTGATTCTCATTTTCTCTTTTCTCACAAGCAGGTTTCAAAATGCACCACAAGGACATCAGCATGCATACTTTGACTGCGGAACACTTGCATTCTTAGTAGTATAAAAAAAAAAGAAAGCAATCCATGCACACCGCACAGAGAACAGGCATTCAACTCACACACCCCTTACTAACCAGGTCACCGCGCCTAGATGTACTACTTCATGCTGCCAGCCTTTCGCCAGCTTTTTCTTTTTTAGGAAAAAATTTTAGTAAACAAGATCCTACAAACAAGCTAGAATTAAATAGAGCAACACTGCGCCTCGCAGAGAAGGTGATATGCAGGCATGCTACCCTGCAAAAATCCAGCCAGTCAGCACGGTGACCACAACAAGCTCATTCAGTAACTGAACCCAACCTGCATACGCTATATTTCATTGCAAGGGCAAAACTTCTAATTTCAGAAAGGTGGCTCTATTCTAGAAAAGAAAGAGGCTAGAAATGACAACTGCTAAATATTCATAAAGTTTTTCCAACAACATTACCAAAACAATTCGCAAGCATTACACAATTACACATTAGACAATGCAGACAAGCTATATTGATGCTTATCTGTACACTCCTTAATTTTTTTCGAACAGTGGTGCCACAGCAAACGTCACATGCTTTCTGTTACAAAGTAAACTGCACTTAAGAATTTTTTTTTTTTCGTACAGCGAGTTCGCAACTTGGACATTTTTGAATTTCAATGTACTAACACACTGTACAAAGAATGCTAACAAAGCACTTCATACATGTCGTGAAGTCTACATTACTTTTTTTTCTTTACCATAGCAAGAACAACAAAAACTTGACTGCTATCAAGCTTATACCAACACTGTTACCAGGCGGTTTGCCTTCATCACTTTTAGCATAGTCTAGGGTTCGACTAAAGTTCATCTGGTCAGGCTTGATACCAAACAAGTTGAATGCCACTGACCATGTCAAGGTTACAATTCAATGTTTCGGAACATTTCATCACTTTTGAGACACACGTCTCCATGTGTACACATGCTGCACGAACAAACAAAAAAAACGACACAGTTTCCGGGGCATTGCACAACAATTTATGCTACATCCTTCTTGTTGCAAGTCGCAAGAACGAACTCAAAAAGTCTTTCAAAAATATAGAGCACGCGGGTTCACTCACTGCACTCAACAGCACAGGCGCATCATGTTAGCACTGCAAACTGTCAAAGGCAGCGAACTCCACACTCCACCTCACAAGTTGCGTGCAAAACTAAAAACATCAAAATTTTAAATTTTTTTGGTCTCATCTCTTCCTGAACCAATAGCCTTTGAATGACGTACACATGAGTCTGGCTTGTTTTCTAAGCCCTTAGAAAAGTTCTGCTGGCGCAAACATAAAAAAAAAAAAAAATTTGCCGATGTTTGCACCAGGAGAGCTTTCGCAAAGGTGCAGCTTAAGCGCTGCTTTTTTTGTTTGTTTTTGCAAACATTTTCAATGCCAGGTAGAGCACAAATTCAACGCACAACAGAAAAAGGCTTAGAAGGAAAATTTCCAAGTGATATCTGAAACTGTAATGCAAACAACAGGACGATTAAAGAGTACTCCACGCGGCGGGAGCCAGAGCAACGGAAAACTGCGTTGCAACACCATCTACAGGTGGCTTCTGGAATCGAGACGGCTAATGCGTGACTTGTATTATCAGCAGGCATGTCTTGATTCCAGGTGCCATCGGTAGATGGCGTTGCAATGCAGTTTTCCGTTGCTCCGGCTCCCACCGCGTGGAGTATACCACTTTTGTCCCCTATAGTACACCATGCTGCCACTGTGCAGGGATATAGTTTTGTAGGAATTTTCTGGTTTCTGTGGACAGCTACACTGTTCCTGCAGCCTGGCTGCAGTCGAAACACCAGACAGGCAGAAGAGTAAACTGTTTTTCTCCCCACACTGCGCCGAATTCACACTTCACCTTCACGCATATCCTACGTTTTGCCAAAACACTGCTGCTGCTTGTGACAGGTGCGCCTCATCAACTCGCGTGTCTGGAACGACTCGTGCGGCAAATCAATACCAACGCCACACACACGGACCTCGTCATTGAGTAAACGCATGCGACAACTCGAGAAATGAGCACACAATGCCAAGGGGCAACGCTCGCATCCGCTGTTTGTTCCAACCAGACCGGGCTACCAAAGAACTGCAGAAAACTGGCCAGTCAGAGAGACAAAATACACCAGCCGTGTATCAAACAGCAACCGCTGAGCTTGCTCTATTTGGCCACACTTGGGCTTTCTTGCCCATCCTTTGCAGGGGCACCAGCATGTATGCAGACGCCATCTTGTAAGAATGGGCAAAGAGGTTTGCACGACCGAAATGAAGGAAGAGATATACAGAAAAAAAAAACAGTGCATGAAAAGTGCAGCGAAGCACTGTGGTTAGAAATCATGACAGAGGAACAAGAAACGCGAGGCAGGTAACATCAGCCTGCTAGCAAGATGCGTTATCACTTAGCGGCTATGTGGCCTTAGCCCTAGTGGCACAAAAAAAATGGGGGAAGAAAGGTTTGGGAATGTCAAAGCTAAGTGTTGGATGCACACTTTCATTTTTCGCTTTGTCTGTTGGACTATATTTCTTTTCTTACGCTCAGTCGGAGCTTTGCAAGCAACACTCATCAACATTCAAGTAGTTCCTGAACGAGTGCACAAAATACAAAGCTCTAACGCTGAACTGAGCTATGCAGTGCTAAGCTTTTTCGATTCAATTAGATTAGATTCATTCAGAAGGCAGCTGGAAAACTGCAAGCAGCGCCGTCGGCTTTGCTTCGCACTTTTCAAACCAACTGCTTTCCCGCCAAGTGCCGGCATTGCGTCATCACCCAGCATCGAAACTGCCAACATCAAAAAATTTAACAAACCTGTATTCCCACATTGGCTTTGGGTCTGACATACTACGCTTCTGATGGCAAGAGTCGAAGGAAAAAAAAGGGAATCAAATAAAAAAAAACGGAAGCTGAAAACAGCACACGTCATTACACATATTGCCTACAGCCAGGCAATGTCAAACAGATGGGGTGCGAGCAATACAAGCCTCGCCCCTTATCACACCCCAAACCATCTCCTCTCCCTACCCCCCCCCCCCTCCCAACTTTGTTCACCGTCCCCTTTCCGCAAGACTCGATGGCAGTGCTTTTACACAAGGAACACCAAAGAAAGGTTTCTTCAGTGCCGACACTTGCAGTTGCATCTTTTCCGGGACACTGTACAGACAGGCCCCATTGCATCCATCAGTGACTCTAGTGCCGGGCCCACAGAAGCAATAAACGTGGCAACGAACAGCACGAATTGCGCTCGCCGCCACAGAATCGCCTCCAGGGCCGCTGATATCTGTGAACGTAGTCCCCCCGTGTCACACTTCGCTGCCTGAATACCCCCTTACTCTTTGCACCCGCCAACCTCTATTGCCCCTTCAATTCTAAAAGCCTGCCTACAAAGGCACCACTTCCCCGCAGCACACATTTCGAGCACACAGCCAAGAAAGAAAAAAACAGAGCACGGCAAAATAAATGAAACAGTGAAGCTGCAGTCAAGAAGTTGAACAATTACTAGTGCGTTAGGTGGAAAAAAATCGAGCTCACCAATCGACAAACTACAGTAACCAGATTTGAAACTTCTTGCGCCAATATCCATCCGCAGTGCCAATCTCATTGAAAGAATGAAGCAAATTTCCAAAATATATGCCCAGAAACTGATGACACATTTGTCAACAATTGCTGCTCTGCATGACACTGAAACTACTCTCACAGGCCATTTAACGTCCAACTGACAACTGCTGACCACCTTGGATCTCCAGCAAGCACCTCGCATGTTTGGATCTCTAGTAGACGTCCTGAAGACATCCCCCAGACGTCCATCCTACTTTCCGATGCAAGATGGCCAGTGAGATGCAGGTTAACGTTGCAGTGTGCTGAAACCAGTTTTGATGCTAGCTGGCTGTTGCCAAAGCTCTCCAACAGCAGCCTCGTGATACAAATGATGCTTCCTTTCAAGTACAGTCACAAAATTTTTTTCAACTCCTAAAACACACTTTCTGTACACTAGACATCTCTAAAAAATTCTGCCACCTTTCTCACTGCTCACTCCGCCTTCGGCGCACATGTCTGTCAAGAATGCAAAAACTCTTCACAAACTCCAAGAAGGGTGCTCATTTCTTTACCTGTTTCCTTGAAAAAGCATTTGTATTTGCTACAACACGCATGCATCACTGTCCTGTCTTCCCTTTCTACCCATCTGAGCACAGCATCATCCATCAGCACCATCTTGGTGGACGATCTCTCATAACCGCTTCCGCGACAAAATCTACGAGCATAAAATGGAGAGTACAGCTTTCAGAAGCTTGCGCCATAAAGTACCAACTTTAACCAAAGTTCAGGACTAAACGCTTCCAAAGTCGAGAGGCAACTGGCCTACAAAGCATATCAAACTGCTCGTGAGAAACAGGAAAGTGCTCTTGCCAAACACAAACAAAAAAAAAAGAGCTTCATTCAGAACTGCACCCACAAAAACATGCAGGCACTGGAAAAAACATGCGCATGATCAAACACCACAAGAGGAACCCGAAAATAGCTATGTATATACATTCGTGTATATACCCAAATGCCAAGGTAAACCATGCTTAGCCAGAACACACCTCGAGAGTAAGCAGGACAGTCTCTGGTTGCCAGTAGCACCTTTGCGAGGAAAAGAATAATAAAAAAAAAAGGGGGACCCACAAAGTGAAGAACTGCGACCGCAAGCTCCACAATCTTGCCTTGCCGCTAAACTCTTCAGCAGTAGACATGACGCTGCATCAGTGATGAGGCCGCGATTGGACACCCAAGGGCAGAACATCTCGTCACTGGCATGGAACTATACTGGAAGATATCGGTCAATTCCCTCGCTAAGCTACCGTTGGTCACAGATACTGCCTCACGAAGAGTCCGAGACAATGCCCCACGATGACCCATAACTGCCCTCCTTACGCAGAACTCACTGACCACACGCTAGCCGCTACTGGCGTGCAAGCAAAGAAAAAGAGGGTTGTAAAAGAAAAAAAAAAGATTTTGACGTCGGGTAACAACAGCACTGCCATCACAGCTCTGCGACAAGCGATGCACAGTTGAGCACAGCGCTTAACGCGGTACACCTCCCAGTGCTTCCCTCGGCTCTCGTCGAAGAGACTCCCACCAAAACTGTTCTGTCGTCCGCAACACTGCCTTGCACCGGGTCCATTTCCAACAACACTGTTGATGTCCAAAGAACAAACCTCATCCCTGTAGACAATCAACAACAATCCTTTGACTATCGCTCCCTCTCCTTCTCCTCCAACAATGCAATCAACTCTGAACAAACTCCAACAAAACCGGTCAGCCGCTGGCGCGAAGCTGCCGCTGCAAACAACAACCACCACAGCAGCCAAACCCCGCAGGCCTTGCACACACACACACACACACACTGCACGCAACAACCCCACCAGCACAGGTAATTGGCCCAGTATTGGAAATGTATGGTGTCACTCAGGATCTGTTTTTGCCAATTCCAATATTGGGCCGATTATCTGGACCTGCTTTTTGCCAATACATTTCCACTATTGGGTCAATCATCTGGACCTGCTTTTTGCCAATACATTTCCAATATTGGGCCGATTACCCATGCTGCTGGGGAAGTTTCAGTTCCAGAACTGAAACAATGAGAAAGCAACAACGCCACACCCCACCTCAGGCACCCAATGGGTGGCAATGCCCAAAAGGCCACTCAGGCATGTGTGCCTGTGTGTGTGAAAAGGGACCGCGATGCCAGGCTGCTGTGCCTTCCTTTGAAAAAGCATTCCTATACATTCCTAACTCTCACACACATCTCACTCTTTGCAATCACCGGGCAACTGACTGGCACGTGTCTCGGCAGCAACTCGCCACTCCTCTGGTGTCGGGCAGCTTGGCACAACATCGCTTATGCAACTGCTCACCCAAGGACTTGTTTCGCCATCACCAGCGTCAACTAAAGATCACTAAGGATGTCACAGAAAAGGCAAGGTGTCATCGTGCTGGCCACAGAGTTTCACACTGTGATGCAGCTGTCCCACTGATACCACTGTCATTTAGCCAGAACAGAATCACGGACAATCCGTGGAATTTGCTTTGGCTTCTGTTGGTTTCAAAATCCCTAGTGGCTTCCCACTCGTTTTTCAGGTTCATCACTATGTGGCTTTTGTATATGACGGGAACTTTCCTCCCCATAGAAGCCACCAACGAAACCGATTTTTCACTCGAGCGGCCCAATTTACATCACATCACTGCTTCAACTAAATGGCAGTGAGTTGGCAATCCACATGTGCTGCTACATGTCCAGGCAATGTTTCAACAGTGGCATTAAAATCGTGGATGCCACTTCTTTCACGCAGAGTTGTCTTTGAAAGTTTCCAAGAAAGGAATAATTATGTGTACATGGAGTACTGGCAAAATATTTCTGGTGAGACAAAGCAAACCCCGGGAAAGGTCAATATTAAAAGACGCGGAGGTCCTCAAACTATCACTACTATCCCTAAAGATTTATGCACTCCCCACAAACCCCTGTATAAACGAAGCGGTATTACACTGTGGAGCCGGATTTTCACAAAGTATTCACCGATATATTCACCTATATATCAAACTATGGCTCAAGTCCAAAGCTGCCTCACGCCAGAGCAGTGACGAGTCACCCGCGGATCCACTCTCTAGACCACACCTCTGCACCACTCTCTCTCTTTCTCTCTCTCTCACTCGAGACCTGACAAAAGCCCCAGTTTGCCAATGCTCCCTCCAGCCAACATCCCTTGCTCTCCTCTTCCATTCCAATCACTCACTCTTTCACTTGGATGCAAAAATCTCTCCCAAAGACCCACGGCAAAGGCATCTGTGCAACACACAGACATCACCGGGATTGCAGCGATGCATGCACACGCGCTCGTGCGGGCATTTGCAATCACTCTTTGAGGCACCGAGGGAACCGTAAATGTGGGGAGCATTGGCAAAGGGGCAACAATGAGAAACAAGCAAAATAAAAACAAAACAATTGATGATGACAGTCCTGGAAGATGACGACAGTAGAAAAAGATGGGGGGGAGGAAAAAAACAATGAGAAGCTAAGACGGAGCTCTCCTGCGCCGGTCCCTGGCACCGCCAACTGGCCATCGCAGACCGGCGGGCATCGGCGGTCGCCAGCCTCTTCTCTGACGGCACCGTGTGGCCTTTGGTGACACTGACCGTCGGCCGAGACAACGCCAAGCGGCCGCCGATGGCGCTGCACGGCCTCTCGACACTGTCGAATGGCCTCGGCAGAAATGCCGAACGGCGGCCGTCGTCGACACCGGCAGGCGCTTGGCGACGCTGACCAGCCTTTGGTAACACAAATCTAGCCTCCCCATCGAAGACACACTGAACAGTCCTCAGCGACACACCACCCGGTCACCGTCAAACTGCAGTCTCTCTCGCCACCACGGCCACCCATCCCTTCCATCACCCCTCCCCTCTGTCTTCTCAAAAGAAAGTTCTTGTCGCCTAAGTCTTCCAAGCTCTTTTTTTGTGTTGTAGTTGTCGTCGCCGTCATTTCGTCATGAAGTCCTCCGCAGTCGTTGTCCACCACCGGGTGTGTGTTGTGTTCTGTGTGTGTAGTGTGTGTGTGTGTGTAGAGTGTGCACTAAAAACAAACGTCGAGATGGCCGGGGACGTCCCCTATGCTGCGGCAGTCGCCCCGGACGCAGCGACGAGCCGCAGCAGCGGTCGCACACCTCCTCCTCCCCCGCCGGTCGGTTGGCGGAGGCCCAGTGCCGGAGGAAAGACTGTGGCACCGTTGCCGCCAGCTGCTGCTGCTGCTGCCCGGAGGCGGTGGCATCGTGGGGAGCGCGACGGTGTCGTCGTCGTCGTCGGTGCGCGCCGCCGTGGCGGAGGTTTGGGCGGCGGCGGGCTCTTCCTGGGGAGTGGCGGCCGGGCAGGGCTGCTTCTCTCACTTGCCACCCTCGGCGGCGGACTTCTCCGTCAGCTCCTTCATCTTCTCCACGTAGTCCGAGAAGGAGTCCCTAAAGCGCGACCACGACTTCTCTGGAATGGTGATGGCCGCCCGGAAGTTGTTCTTCACCTGCAAGCAACGGGCAGCGGTCAGAAGGAGCACAGGGCTCTGCATTTTTTATGCCAGCCACACATACTGTTCATAGTTCCCATGCACGTCTGCAAGGAATAGCTCATCAATTTGGACATGCCATCTCTCTCTCTCTTTCTCTCCCTCCCTCCCTCCTCCTTCCCTCGCTCCCTTTCTCTCTCCCTCCTTCCCTCCCTCCCTCCCTTCCTTCCTTCCTTCTCTCTCCCTCCCTCCTACTACCCTACTCCCCTTCTCTCTCCTTCCTTCCTTCCTCCCTCCCTCCTTCCCTTCCTTCCTCCCTTCTCTCTCCTTCCTTCCTTCCTCTCTTTCTTTCTCCCTCCCTCCCTCCACCTTCCTCTCTTTCTTTCTCCCTCCCTCCCTCCACCTCCCTCCCTTTCTCTCTTCCCTCTCTCTCACCCTCCCTCTCTCTCTCTCTTGGAGGAAAAATAGCTTAAAAGAACATGTCTCTGAGTGCATGACCAAGCCAGCATTAACCGAGTACTGCTTTAAGCTTCCAGACAGTATAAACTCATCAAGAGATCAGACAACTCAAACCGACGGTTAAAGGTGCACTGAAGAGGAATCTGAACTTGTCTTTTTGCCGCGGGAACTCGACCTACACGTTCCTAGCATTCTTAGAAACTGCGACTTATTGCCCTGTGTGGCGAATTTCCCTAATTAAATCGAATTAACGTTCGGCTCCCGCTCTTCTTTTTGAATTCTGCCTCCTACGGTGGGCGGAGTCGACCAACGCGTGGAGTGCCTTTCGCCCAGTCCCGTGGCGGCTTGCCGCTCTGCCATCGGCGGAGTAATACGAAGTAGTCCGTAGTAGCAAATAGTCCGCGCGTATTTTTATTTCTGCGGGCTTATTTTGCGACTATATTATCTGCGAATGAAACTATTTATTCATGAAAAGCTAAAAAACAAAATAAATCGAAAGCAAAGCCTCCACGGAGCTGGCTGAAAGGAACTTCACGCGTTGGTCGACTCCGCCCATCGTACGAGGCAGAATTAAAAAAAAAAGGGCGGGAGCCGGACGTTAATTCGATTTAATTAGGGAAATCGGCCATACAGGGCAATAAGTTGCAGTTTCTAAGAATGCTAAAAACGTGTAGATCGAGTTCCCGTGGCAAAAAGACAAGTTCAGAATCCTCTTCAGTGCACCTTTAAGTATAAACGTGGTCTGCATACAAAGGAGGCACCACCAGCAATAATTCATCTATACCACAACGTGTTGGCTTCAACAAACTGGCAGAGAAGGGCCTTTTCTACAGCAGGAAGACCAGCACTGTCCTGTCCTGTGCAAGTTTCATGTTGTCTCATCACACTCAAAAAAGACTTTGCTATGTCAATATGACCCAATCAGCTCAGCATGAAATTCTGATTTCAACAAGATTCCGCATTGGCTCAGACCGGTTATGTAAACCTCTACGGCCAAAAGCGAAATGGCAGTGTTAAGCCACTGTCCCAGCATGCCTGCAAAAATACTAACTGGAAAAAAACACAGAAGGCAAGATGCAGTGCTAATGCTACAATAACCAAAGAAAAGATCACTGAGACTTTATCCCAGGATCCAAGAACAAACCCTCAAAATAGCAGGATACACTGCACATAACCTTTAGCTTGAGTGAAAGGTGAACAAATTGGAATATATATTGCCCCACTTGTCCCACAAGCATGCCTGACAAGGCTGGAATACTAATTTTGTAGCAAACAGACATTCTCTACCGTGCACAACATTTTACTGCTCCCTGACCACAAGCTACACGTAGACAGAAAGTCGCCACATCCGACATGGAGCCCAGATTTCCAGGAAATACAATCACAGATGACTTTTGAAGTTTTCATCCTTAAAACTTGAAGGGGAACCAAAAATTTGTTCTGAGTTATGAGGACTTCCGATCAAGGGGAGCCTTTATTTGATGTTGGTGGGACCAACACGTCAGTTTGACACAACTGGAAGTCCCAATCAAGTGAATTTGAATAAACAAAATTCCACAAAAGATTCATAAAAGTATCGCGAGCTGTGGCTACTCCTCTATGCAACCAACAAGACAGGGACAAAAGCAATGCCAAACCTGACTGGCAATAAACTGTCAACGGTACTAAGATTGCTTGAGAGAGTGGCACTGTTAAACCTCATTAGACGTACATAGGCTCCCAACTTTGAACAATCCAAACTGGGAACAATTTCAGCAGCCACAGGCATCATTAACCTGCAGCACTGACACTTGTGAATGCCGAAACATGCGCGTACTCAGTGGCCGACTTGATCTACAGCTAACTCCCGCAGCTGCGACTTTATGAAGCCGTAGGGTCTTCAGATGTCAGCACACACTGAGCAACCCCCAGCGGTCCGATATAATTCACAGCGCTCAACAAAAACACCTCTTTCTCTCTTCCTTTTTTCACTCCCTCCTTCTTTCCTTACAGCATGGCTGAACAGTGTGACATGGCTGGTGTGCCTTTTCTTTCTCTGTAACCAGTTGTTATCACTGTTATTCATTTATTGTACCCTCAAGGCCAAAGGCATTACAGAGGGCATTACATTACAGATTAAGTCCAGCCCGGTTACAGCGAAGTCGGCGGGAACCGTAAATTGCTTCGCTGTATCCACTATATCACATCTGGACTATGAAAGAAAAACCCAAATATCGGCAAATTGATTTATTGCCTCCGGAAGAACTGGTCCAGCGTTCCCTGAATACGTTTCGCGAGTGCGGACTTCAAGATCGCAGCCTCCATACCGTCCAACTGCAAACCGAAGTTCTGGTCAAACTACGAACTCCCGAGGAACATGTGCAGAGTGTCAACTGCTGCGATGGTCACTGTGGAGGTCACTGGCTGAGGGGCAGAACCAGCGTCATCACAATCGCTGTCGGAGGTGCTGTCCACCATGGTCCCATCCATGACACTCCCGGCGTCAAGTCGTCAAGTCCTCGGTAGCAACAAGGTAGTAAGTCCATGTGGCTCAGACCTGAAGGGGCACAAGGCCCAACCCGCTAGCAGACTCCCAGAGCTGCTCCAAGGAGGCGGCGCCATCAGCTGTTGCAGCTGTGTCAACCGCGGCAGTTTCTGCCCGGCAGGCGCCGCACCCGCACTGCTACTTTGGGAGAAGCCGGCTTTCTCGAAGCAGTGGGCAATGGTCAAATGCTTCAGCACCAAAGGGACTTTCATGTTGGCCACATTGCCAGCAGTGCGAGCATTGATGAGGAGGCGCTCAATCACTCGATGCCAGTAGTGGACCTTGAAGTTGGCAATAACCCCCTGATCCATGGGCTGCACCTTGGCGGTAGTATTTGGGGGAAGGAACAAAACCTCGTCAGCACTTAAGTGTGTGTTCACGTGATGCACACTGCAGTTGTCACGCAACATCAGCACCTTGCGCTTCCTTTGGACCATCTCTTTGTCGAAGTCGGCGAGCCACTTGCCAGAAATGTCTCGTGTCATCCAAGCCTTCTTACTGCTTACGTACGTCACTAGCATAGACAGCATTTTGGCGAAGCCGCGTGGTTTCTTGGATTTGCCACTGACCAACAAGTCTCTCAGTCCGAACCATCCGTGTCTGTGCAGATCAGCACAGTCATCCGGTCTTTGCTGTCCTTTCTGCCCACGCATTTGTCCGTCTTCATCGCGAGAGTCTTCGTTGGCAGCAGTTTCAAAAACGGACCAGTTTCGTCTCCGTTGTAAATATCCTTGTCGGAATATGCAAGAATCTGATCACGATACTTGGCCGTCCACTGCTGGAGCGAACCCTCGTCAACAGACGCAGCCTCCCAGACAATGTTTTTACACGTGACGTCGTGCCTTTTCTTAACACACCCGTTTCCTGGCTGGAAGCCATTGTGACCGAGAGCGAATCCCAACTCATTGGCCTTCGTCAGCATGATCAGTCCACTAAGCGGAATGTTCTTCGATCGCACATCTAAGCACCACTTGTAAAGCGCGGCTTCTTCGTCGCTGTACGTGAGCACCGGATCCTCTTTCAGTCCCCGCTGGCAACGTTGTTGTCGAGAGTGACGTCAATCTTGTTGCCGTTCTTGATTAATGTTGGAAGTGCGGACTGCGAGATTATGTATTTCTGTGCGATATCACTCTTCTTGACATTTCGGCGCTCTTTGTCCAGAATGGCGCGCTTCGTCTTCAAAGACACCACCTTTCTCTTCCCCGTCGAGGTGCCGGGGCTCGTGAAACTCAACATAGCCAGTGAAATCGAGTCGGTCCCGACAAAATGTGACAACTCGGTAGACCCGCTGCCTTAACCAGAGAAGTCAGCAGTCACGGAACAAGAAAAAAGCGGAACAAGGCAGGAAGGCGAGGAACTCAAAGTGCACACAAAGACCACGAAAGCGGTGCAAAGGAGCACTTCCAACATGCACAGATCTCCGATCCCTGCTTCAAGTACCGAGAACCCACTGGAGAGAAATCAAGAACCGCGATTGGTCTAGTCAGCCGTTCTCCCTGCCTCTTTTCTTTTTTCCTTTTTACTTTTATCCCCCGCGCGGGACGCCACGCCGCTGGGGAGTCGAGCCAAGCGATGCAGTGAAGCCACCTTTCATTTCGCAAGAGAGCAGACGCCGCTGTGAACGTTGCCGTCAGCCAAGTTCTGCCATTGTTTTCGCCCAAAAATTTGCCTAAAAGGCGTAAGAATGTTCAGACTGATAGATTATTTCTGGTTTGGCATGAAATCTCTTCACTATATCTGCTGTCACACTTTTATTGACTTCATTAAAACTGGACCAAAATTACGCTGAAAATGCAAAAATGGGAACAGGAAATTGAAATCCCTTCTCTATAACTGCTATTTCTCTGTAAGTGGCTTCGCCATAACCGGGCTAGACTGTACATCATTATTATGTTAATCTCGTGATCCTTGCAGTTCGTAGAGTGATGACAAAAAAGAAAGAGTTGGTTGGTCTGTGGTGGTTTAACGTTCCAAAGCGACTCAGGCTATGAGGGACGCCGTAGCGAAGGGCTCCGGAATTTTCGACCACCTGGGGTTCTTTAACGTGCACTGACGTCGCACAGCAAACAGGCCTCTAGAATTTCTCCTCCAAAGAAATTCGACCGCCGCAGCCGGGATCGAATCCACGTCTTTCGGGTCAGCAGCTGAGCGCCGTAACCACTGAGCCACAGCGGCGGGTTCTGAGCCAACAAGAGGGAAATAAAAGCACTGCAAGGGGTTAGCAAAGATTCGGAACCTGGCTGTGAAAGCAAGAAGGGTGCTCCGGTAGCAAAGTTAATGCCCCTACGTGGTGCAGTGTAAACTTACCTCGGAGATGCGCATGTAGATGCCTCGGGTGTTCTGCCCAATGTCAAAGTAAAATGTCTTGTTTTCTACACGCATGTGACGACCCTCGGGTAGTTCCCCTTTGAAAGCTGCGAAGACCAAAGGAAGGCGAGAGGTGAGGTTGCATTCCAGGCACAACAGGACAACAGCTGGTTCAACTAGACACGTAGTGCCAAACCTGCTAAAACAAACTTTTGGCAGCTGAAAAAAATAATCAAACAAACGGACCGACAGTTACCATGCCTGCGTAACAAAAGATTCAGTCACTGCAGTTTGCGGTGCTGACCCATCAAGGCAAGAATCACTTGAAACTTTTCCAATTGCTTTAAACCAGTGCACCCAACAATGCTCAAGAATCACGGGAAAAGCTCTAAAAAAATTTCCGGTTCATGTTTCATGACAGAGCGGTGCCTTTATGTACAGAAGTATGAATGATGCAAGCACTAACTAGGGGCGATGGCTACAGAGGACGCCTCAAAGCCTCAAATCTGTGGGGTGGCAAACGACACCACTTCTGTTTGCTCTCAACGCCATTACTACAAAATGTTCTGAGCAGCCTCTCAAGAGAAATTTCGCCTCCTGAAAAATATGCACGATCGTTCTGCCACGACACCAAGATTTTAACCCTATGACTTTATGTGATCACCATTTAATGCAAATCAACTGAGTAAAAAAAATATCACTTTCAGCAAAAATCATGTATTCCAATAACACTTCAATGATCACAATAAGACGAAAAAGTCAGTACCCTGGCTCTGTAGAGCTTGATCAATGAAACACAGATTTCGATGACACTTGATGCATCAACTTCCGCTCGGTTGACAGGGCTTCCTCTGCTAGTAATTCAGACCTTCGCTAATTAGCCCTATGAAATGCAACTTAATGAAAACGTGTTCAAAACAACACCTTGTAACCTCTACGATGATGAAGGCTATTTCAAACCATGATTGCTGCCATAGATAAAAGCCCAACAAAGCCAGACACACATAGAACAACGCCAAACCAGCTTGTATGCGTTTATACGAGGGGGTACCCAAAAGAAACCGGACTTATTTTTGTTCGAACTTATTTGTTCGCATTTTAAGCACAGACCTTCAATCTCCTTCAAAGTATTCGCCACTTGCAATGATACGCTTGTCGAATCTTTCATTCCATTTTTCAAAACATTGTTTAAATTCATCTTTTGTGATGGTTGACAGTGCCTCCGTCGATTTTTTCTTTACCTCAGCAACATCAGCGAAACGCTTTCCATTCACCTATTTTTTCATTCTAGGAAACAAAGAAAGTAGCACGGGACAAGGTCGGGAAAGTATGAGGGTTGAGGAATAGGGGTCATGCCATATTTGGTCCAAAATTGTCGTAGAGACAGGGCTGTGTGAGCAGGGGCATTGCCATGATGGAAAAACCAGTCACCCGACCGCCACAAATCTGGCCGCTTCCACCACACACTGTTGCCCAATCTTTTCAAAACATCCGAGTAGAAAGCCTGGCTAACTGACCCTGCGGAACAAACTCTCAATGGACAACTCCTCTCACGTCGAAAAAACAAATCAGCATTGTTTTGAGGTTTGGTTTCGCCTGACGAGCTTTCTTGAGGCGAGGCGAATTTGAAGTTTTCCATTGGCATGATTGTTGCTTTCATTCAGGGTTCGATTCAGGAACACTTGAGTTGTCCCCGTAGCATCGTCCTTGTACGTCTTTCTTAATATTTCAAGAGTTTCCATTCAACTTTTTTCGAGCAAAAATCAGAATTTCACCGGCGCACGCTGTTCACGAAAATCAGCCATTGCAAAAACGACATTCACACAAAACAGTCGTCACTCTAAAGTTCTGCCTAAACTAGTCTGACCTCCTTCAACGACGGCACTCGGCTTACTAATGTTCGTTCTATGCGCTCCTAGTGGAAAAACGCGGTACCACAGAAGCTTTGCCGACCAAAAAATTTAGTCCGGTTTCTTTCGGGTACCCCCTCGTATTTGGCCCATTTCTTGCTACCAAAATTCTGTTCAGCTTCTCCTTTCACACTAACACCGCTGAGAATGACCCTGCGAGCCACAGGACATTGTCGTCAGTTTATCACGCACACAAACAGACCAAAACAAAGAATTGACCAAAACCGCTCACCTCCATCGTCTGTGCCAAACTCTTCTAGTAAATCTGTGAGCGCGTCGCGGAATTCGATCATACCCTGTGCGGGAATGGCAATCTGGGACCTAGGACCACCTCGTGCTATCGTCTGGGACACCTGCAAGAACACAAAACGCAAGTTGTAGCACACACACACAGGCCAAGGTTTGCTGGTACAGAGGAGTGGGCAAACACGCCACAGAAAGTAGTCAAAGTTGACAGCCTGCTGAAACCGACTGACAGCACGGCAGATGGAGAACAGGCACTTCAGCAATGTACTTGGCAAAATGAGCGCCTTGTGACCCAGCAATGATGATACAACTGGAGAAGATGTGGCCCAGTGTGTTTTAAATAATTTTTATCACAGCACTGTTTTCCCCTAAAAAAAAAGGCAGTCACCATCTGGAACATGTTGAAGTAACGAGTTTTAGTACCCCGACGTCATCACTGCCACGCGGCAGGTGGTTGTTTCTACAACGCTATTGTAGATGGCGCTACAAGTCTCAATGCAAGATGTGCTGTTTTCAAGTTGCTGCCACAGATGGCGCTGTTATCTCAGGGTGGTAGCAGACCCCACAAAATCTCAAAACGGGATGAGCGAGAGCTAACGCTCTTAACAGCTTTGGTTCTGGTTACAGCAGGCTACGATGTCACGGAGCAATTACAAGTCCCACGTCTTCGCAAAACAAAGACAGCTTTATTCCTTCGTTGCCCGTTTTGAAACACAAAACCGTCACCAGACATGCATCGGCAGCGCGCAACAGAGCCACAAATTAATCACCACTATCAGTGCACGTCACTTAGGGCAGTTTTGTTTAGTATCTTCCGGTGTCACAGCCTGCTGAAAACGAAACTCCGCCTAATGACACCAAGGCCCTTAAGCACCGTTACCAGCAAAAGGGTGAGCCCAAACTGAAAATTTGGTGCCTCCTTAAACCTTTAATGATCGGTGCTATTCATAGCTGTTAAATTACTTTGCGAGCGTGCTAGGAAGCTCAAACCATGCACTAAAGCTTCACACAGGAGCACACAGCTGCAGAAGGACACAATTAACCGGCGTATCATAAAACCAGAATTCAAGTGTAAGACTGTGCACAGAGACGAAACACAGCCTCAGAATAGGACTCACAGAATGGCATTTTTATGCAAGCACAGCGGAATATATGCACATGAACGCAGGCAAATGACTTATTCCAGAATAGCTTCCACAGGACCAGAGCACATAAACTACAGCCTCCAGAACATGTAAGCTCAAGCCATGTGACTGACGTCAGCGAAAGTCTGACTGTAGCCAATGTACTCGGCAGAACTACAACACCACAACGCAGAACGATGATGAACTTTGCAGGCAGGCGCCCTCACAGGGGGTTGTTACGCCATACCACTACAACTGTTTCACCCCAAAAGGTAATGGAAAGTCTAGGAATAATTCTGTTCCTTTTTAATCCGAGAAGTGGTTACAAAAATTCATGCATCACCACAGTGCTTCTTTCTGGGAGTTGCGTGCCGAATGTTGCTCTTCTATCCAGGCCAAATGACTGCGCCAATGAAACGGAAAGCTACTGACAACTGCTTTATTGAAGTGAGAACGGGTACGTGGCAAAGCGTACATCAAAGCGGAGTATGACAAAGTCGAGTATGTGGCAAAGTGTACATCGGCCAGACAGGGCGCTGTATAAATGATCGACTCCGGGAGCATGCAAATGATGTCTACAATAAGGCACATACTAATCTGGTTGACCACTGCATTGCTTGCACCAAATGTGAGCCGCATTTCCTCGGCATTTCAATCCTTGGCAAAAGTGCTCAAAAAACAGCCTGTGAAACCTTGGAAGCTTTCTTTATCAGGAAAGGGGGACAGGACTGCGTTAGTGACACGTCTATCATTCAGTATAATGCCGAGACAAATTTCCGATCGCGTCTTATATGATTCCCTATGTAATTCCAAGTTCCTCAGTAGGTAGCGCTGGCACAGGCCAGACGCGTGTTTATATGACTCGTTCTCGCTTCAATAAAGCAGTTGTCAGTGGTGCCTGTGTTCGTCCTGTCTTTCTGCCGTCCCGTCTTTTGCGCTAAAATATGCCGGTGAAGTCTGAACACCAACTAGCCCAAGGTTTGACCCTTTTGAAATGGAAAGCACAAGCAAGCTTTGGAGAAAACAGAGCTGCCACCCATGTCAGCTGACTTCCACAGACTCTTAGTCTGTGCAATGGCTGGAAATTCTGCCCTGTCTACATCACAGCACAGTGCCAATTCGCTGTCATCATCAGCCCTGATCGCATCCACTGCAGCACAGAGGCCTCTCCAGCCTCTACTAACATCTCCCATTGCAAATGGTGAGCCTAATGCTCTTTCTTATGTTAAAGGAAAAAGAACACGGCCACTGACCAAGTCAAGAAATTTGGAGACGTTTCGGAACCTCATATGGGTTCCTTGATCACTGCCCACATCCCGACCAGCAAGCTCTGTAACCAGCTCGTGAACGTGAAAGATACAGTGGAACCTCAATTATACGTCCCCCGGTCATGCGACGACCCGCATTTTACAACGAATTTGTGCGGTCCCGGCAAAACCCCCATAGAGACAATGCATTAAAAACCTTGGTTATACGACGCAAATTTTAGAAGGACCCCGCTTCCTAGGACGTCTGGCTCGTACCGTCCGTCAAAAAAGGTCGTCAGCAAACGCAGGCCGGGATGTACCGTATTTTCGCGATTCTAAGCACCCCCCCTATTTTCGGAAAAAAATTTCTGAAAAAAAACTTTGCATGTGAATCTAAGCACCCCCTTTTTTGCGCGGAAGAGAGCGTTGCCGAGGCCGCCAAGTGCACTTGCTCTCTTTTTCGTCGAGCCTGTGCAGTCCGAGTCTTGAGGAGGCGCGGCCTGCACGTTGTTGTTGTGACTGAGAGAAGGATGAAAAGGAAATTGTACAGGCCTGCCTACTGGCTCGAACCAAGCCACCACCGCTGCCAAGTGCAGATAGAGGAGAGTTAAGAGATCAGAGGAAAGATAAAGAGAAAAGATAAGACTCGCGTCACAGCAACAAATGCGTCCGAAGAAACAGACAGCAACAAATGCGTCCGAAGAAAGAGATAAGCGGCGAGGGCGGCTCGCTGAAGCGAGGACAGCGCAGCGGCGTCCACGGCGCTTTTTGTGTTGCTGCGTTCCGACACTACAAGACAGATGGCGGCACAGAACTGTCTGCAGCTATTTTTCTTTTGAATGTTTCCTAAATAAAATGTTTTTTCTCGCGCCCGTTTCATCGAGATTTCACCGCGAAAAGGGGCCGGGGGGGGGGGGAGTCAGTTTAGATTTTTCGAATCTAAGCACCCCCTCTCACTTTGGGCATTGCGATCGTGAAAAAAAGGGGGTGCTTAGAATCGAGTAAATATGGTAGGCACGCTTTAGCCAGCCGATAACCGGTGCGCCTTAATCTTTCCACCTATCAAGAAAACCGCGCGAGCCGCTGCCCCGCTGTTCACGGCAGCCTCAACGGCCATTTTATCTTGTTTGTTGAAGACTAGCCCTCTGCCGGCAAAAATGAGCTGCATTTGTGTTCCGAAAGAAAAAAAGATGACGATGAAGTTCAGACGTTAAAAAATGTCACGCTTGATTTTCGATTATACGACACCCGGATTATACGACGGTTTCGCGCGGTTCCCTGAACGTCGTATAATCGAGGTTCCACTGTAGACTGCAGATTGAAGAGTTTCCAGGCGTCATATGCCAGATCCCATGTGCTGACTGCCCCCAGGTGTACACTGGCGAGACGGGAAGTCCGCAAGACGGCTCAACGAACACAAACGCGACGTAAGAAGTAATAACCACGTGACTAACGCCATAACACAGCATGTGCAAGAACATGGCCACGCGATTGAGTGGGACCACGCCACTGTCGTCGCAAAGGAAAGGAACGTGTCATCTTGGCAGCTGCTGGAATCTCTAATCATCCAATCGACACCAGCTACCATGAACCGGATGCAAGGAAATATGCCACCCATCTACGCATGCTCATTACGCTACGTGTTGCATATATAAGTCGCGACGCGTCTTTGTCCCGCTCAGTGACCAAGGAACCCGTACGAGGTTCCGAAACGTCTCAAAATTTCTTGACCTGGTCAGTGACCGTATTCTTTTTCCTTTAACTCAATGCCTGACCAGACGAATTTTTGTCGAACCATTGATTATGTTTCTTTTGTTTTAATTTGAAGACCCTATCTGTGTGGCGACTCTGCCAGGTATTCGAACTTCGCTAGTCTGCCAACTTTACCAACAGAGATATGCTTATATCATCTTACATTCACAGACAAACAAAACACCAATCGAACTAATCCTACTAATCCTTCCTACAGAGAAAACTTAGCTGTGAATTTCATGTTCCAAGCTTGCTTTATAACCACATGCGATGTTGTTCATCACCAGCTCATTCCTAGAATTTAAAACTCCCACATTTAGCGATTATGTGATAAAATGGCAGCATTTTTTCATTCAAACAAATATCAATGAAGGTGGGAGGGGGGTGGGGGGGGGTCCTTCCTCAAACATGTCTGCGATTAAAGTGACATGTGCGGTAAAAGAAAACAAATTTTAGTAGTGTGTTTTTAACTTCGCGGTAATGCAATTCAACTGTACCACACGGCAAGCCACAACGCAAAAAAAGCTATTCCTCATCAGAATCTGCCGCCTGTTCTGTAATCAACCAAATCAAGTGGATCCGAAACTTTCAACAAAGCCCTACTAGGAATACCCAAGTCTACAAGGTGTCCTGGTTTGCTTCGAGTAATCTCGTCTAGGCATGTCACTTGAGGAGGTCATTAAGCACCTGAGCATGCTACAGCCAGCTGTGGCAGCCACTGTCAAGTGTTAAAAGGGTCACCCAAGCACAGATTTCCTTTACCTTAAAGAGCTGTGTGAAGTGCTTTTGTCATACCTAATGCAAAATGCAACCAATCTTCACGTTGGTTCAATCAACATGTTGCTATCATATTATTAGAATGCAAGTTGACAGCCCTTCCTGCTGACATAGTCACAGACAGTAGCAGAAATTGTTCAGCACATAGCACATACAGTGCAGTCCACTTATAATGACACATTGGTTATAACGATAAGCTGACTTAAAAGTATCAACTTATGCATTGAGGCTATGGAAAAAAAAACGTATAATGACATGTTCGTGACCGAATATCGGATACAACGATCAGAATTTTGCCTTCCGGACTTCGTTTTTCATGCTGAGCGTGACATTCGCGGTGCAAAGTTCCCTTGAACGATGTCGAGATGAGGCGAAAACTTCGGATACGCGAGTTCACCGTGCCTGCCGCCATTTTTCCCGTGCGCACAGATTAGGAAAGCCACGGACAGCGAGCATCGCGAGTTCGCGTAAGCGCCGTAAGGTGGCGCCAGTTGCTCCGCGCGTCAGCCATATCGCCTGCGCTACGAAAGGAGCACGGTGGGAAAGAGAGAGGGAAAAAAAATGAAGCGATGGCGCCCCTTGCGTGCCTGTACGATAACAAGTGCGAAAGCAGAGGGGCGGAGGCAATCAGACCAGTGCTGTCCGCCTGTCGAAGATGGCGCCGACCAAGCACAAAGCTGTGACACTGGAGACTAAAGCAAGCTGCGGACATTGCTGAGCTCTGGCAGCACGCCGCAAATGTCGATGAAAGAAACGGTACGTCCATGGAGGAGTTCTTAAGCACAGATGATCACCAAGATAGGAGGTCACCGACAAGGCGATCGCTGAGAATGTGTCATCACGGCCGAGTGCAGTGTTGCGCGACGGCAGCAGCGACAGCGACGACGAAATTGACACTGGCCCATCTGACACCGATGACTATGCAAAGTGCACTGCGTAAGATAGAATCACTGATCGACTTTATGCACGCGAAAGGGTTGCCGCCAGTGTACGCACAGCAGCTGGATGCACTGCAGTAGTGAAACTGCAACTGCTACGCAAGCAAGTGCCCTTCTCAAATTACTTTAGCGCACCTAACACTTCAGATGCTTGTTAAACATGACAAATAAATGTGTTGTTTCACAAATCGCACGTTCTGCAATTGCTGTTCTTCAGCGCAAGCATAAAACTTGAAACAGGAGCTACAAAGGTATATTTGGCAGCCATTTTTATAGCAGTCCAGATATCGCGACGATCGGTTATAACGATCATTTTTTCCAGATTTTTCTGTCGTTATAAGTGGACTGCACCGTAAAATTCGCGTTAGCTCCCCTTAAGTTGGCCAACTACAGAATCAGCACGCTTCACAATTAACCCTTTCGCTGTCACGGACGTACCGGTACGTTTTCGCGCTTCCCCCCCACAGTGTCAGTGACGTACCGGTACGTTCTCTAGCGTGCGTTCAAAATTTCGCGCTGGAGCACAAAGCTGACGCTCTTGGACTAGCCGCGCCATCTGTTGAATCTTTCTACAAGTTCGTATTTTCGCCCCTTACTGTTTTGGTACGTGTATTGAAGAGTACGGAGCGGAGCGACTGCCATCCCACCCCTCTCTCTTTGCTGAGTGGCGCGGTCGCTCCGCGTTCGCCGGATCATGACGCGTGCGCGAGTGGTTATGGGTCCAAGGGTTGTTCTGCCATCTGCCGCTGTTTTGCAGGTTTTTATTTTTCTTCTGTCGGCGTGTGAGCTACGGCGCTTCAAGTTCAAGGGCGCGCGCCGTTGCCACTCCGAGAGTCAAAGAAACCGACACATGACTCGATCGCTGCTTTCACTCTCTCTCGTCGCACCGTCGCTTGCGGCTGGCAGCAGCAAACGTAAAGCTCCTCCAACTTTGTTTTAGCCTTTTTCCATCTCCGTCTCTCATCTTTATTACACGGCGTCCCATTTCTCTCCGTTTTGCGGGCCACTGAAAGCACACCCCCGCTGCACGCGGTTACTTTCGGATATGGCTGACCGCGCGGGACCTTCCTCTGCGCATTGGAGCGGTGGCTCTTCCGATTCTGAATACGAGCCGAGCTCGGATTCGGACTCGAACAGCGTCTCATGTCTCATCCGAGGAAGAGGTGAGTTCCGCATCGTCAGATTCTGATGTTGAAACAGCGGGACCATCATCCCGGAAGCGTGCGACACTGGGGGTGCGTCACGGGCAGAAACACCCGACAGCGAAAGGGTTAAGCCAGCTTCACATGCGCGTTCAGAACGTTCTATTTGTTTCTGGTACAGGCTACCATTAGGATCTGCAGCAGGATGCATGACATTACAACGCAACACCTGAGATGAACGTCGTTTCATCAACACAGTTCACCCAAAAAAATTTCACTACAATTGAATGACATCTGCCATGAAAGTGAAGGTATCTATATTGTTCGGTACTATCGTACTTGCTTTGCTTTTCCCCTTGTAAGTATTTCCCTCTCCTTCTTGGACATACAGCCTGTCTGCCTGTCTGCCTGTGTGCGGCTGATGCGCAACGCCAGTGTCCGCCCACTCACCCTTAGAAACCGCCCCCTGGAGTTCTCCTTGAGGTCCAGGTAGTAGCGCCTATTGTCCTTGATCATTATCTCACTCTTCAACTTGCCATCCTCGGGAAGGTTCTCAGGGTTTGGGGGACCTGCACAGGGGCGGACGAAAAAGTTGCAGCTCTCACCACAGCAGAGACCGGGTCCAAACACTGGCCAGCAAGAAGCAAGCGAGCTCGCAAAAAGGTTATACAACACCTGACCACAGCAGCCACATTTCGCACAGTTGAGGTGTCCCCCATTGAGGTGTCCCAGATGGTTGAGGTGTCCCCCAGATATGTGAGAAGATACTGTGCCATTTCCTTCCCTCAAAAACCAATTTCCAATTTACAATTTTACACTGACATGACAGACTGTGCTTGTCTCTGCTGTTAGGGCACACTCGTCTTGCAGAAATGCAATGCGCCGTAGCCGATACAGGCAACACATTGGATCCACGGTGGATGTTTTGAGGACGTATTCATCTTGGCCTGTGTCGATAGGGTAATGTGTTCTAATCGCAAAGAGACCAATCTCACTGAAAACGGAGCTTTCACAAGCTGGAGGAGGTAAAAAGACGAAATACAGGCATCGCCATCAGCGGCCGATTTTGCAAGTAACATGTTCGTGTCGACACCAATTTTTTGGCCTGGACCACAGGGGCTACGCCACAGTGCCGTTCATGTCACGAGTTTGAATCGACATGCAGGAAGATCTTTATATCCAGTTTTCTTGGTGGTAAGTGCATCCTTAGCTGCCGGCACACCGGACGCTATCCTCTAAAACCCAGAAAAACGCCTACCTAAAGCAAAGCAGCATTGCAACTATATTATGCACTCTCAACTGTAGAAAAGGGCCTGCTAAGCACCTTAGGGTTCTAAGGAAAAGCCCAACACATTACAATTACTAGATCCGACATAATATCAAGTTGTTGCACTCTTAACGTACACAACCGCAAGTCACCTTTGACTGGAGGTTTGTTCTGAACACAAGACCCTTTCTAGGAAGGTGTTTGTCTCCAATTGGGTGCGTTTTGAATGCCAGACATTTCACAAGTTCTAAATTGAGCACAGTGTTGCTACATGAGCATAAAGAACAGGCCAAAATGAGAATGGCACCCAAAAGATTCGCTGTACTTGTAGGAGTGAGACATGGAAACTACGGACACATCCACAGGCTATGTGACACATCCACAGGCTATGTGTAAAGAGCGACACAATACTGTCACAACCCTGCTCCGCATCAGGGATCCAACAAGTTTCCATTGACACAATTTATGCGCGTGCACAAATCATGCATGACCACTTCGTTCACCTTTATAACCCTTTCAGGCTCCATTTTTTGTTTTGACTGAAATCAATTATTTTTTCATCTAAGTAGTACATTCAGGCCTCAAGAAAGGGAATTTGTTAGTTACCGAATGTGAAAGACCAGAAGGTAGGCTTTTACAACGATGTGGAGAATTCCGTACGAAGTGTCAGATTTGTTAGAAATAGTAACATCGAAATGTTTTCGTGCATCAGGTAAAAACCTTAGGGATCGTGGAATCGCTTTGTGTTTCGAAGATTCACATTATGCTCAAAATTGAGCACACACGATCGATGTTTTCACTTGCGCAAAATGTTTCTGCGCAAAAATGGTGGTCAAAGTGCTACCTAGCTCACTCTTATGTGAAATGTTATTTACTGCGTCCTCTACATGGTACAAAAAAAGGAACTTATTTGCAACAAGAAGGGTGCTCAATTTGACTGAAATAATGAAATCACTGCTAGGTGCTCCAGTCTCTCAGAAAAAGCTGTAAGTTTGCCGCTTACACAGTTGTGTACAAAGCGCCTGAAAGGGTTAACACAGAAACGGTGCACAGAGTTTTGCATGGCTGCCTCCCCGACAGCAAGCAGCGAAAAAGAATAGCAACTAGTAGCAATGGCGACGATGCCAGCACCACTTGCAGCACTCACCCAAGGAGGCGTAAAGTTCGCTGAAGGACGTCAGGTGGTCCCTGAACTCCGCTGCTGTGGACATGGCCAGCAGGAGACGACTTTTCCTACCCACTACTCCCACCTGCAGAGGGGGGGGAAGAGGGGAGAGCAGCGACAACGCGAGGTGAGACACAAGAGACCCACAAAAGCATGCTGGTCGCCCGACCACACAGGCTACGGCTGGCCTGCATTTCAACATCAACGGTCAGAGGAACCATGGTGAATAGACAAGAGTGGCAGAGTGGAAAGGTAACAGAGTGGACACCACGGGGAAGGGAATCGTGCCAAACGCAGCGGAAAATCAGGTACAGTGACGAGGTTACAAAAGTTGACACGGTGACCACAGCTGACACAAAAAAGGGCAAACTGAAGTTTGCTTTGGAGCAACCTTTGTCGTGTAGTGGGTTTGAGTGACGATGACAATAACAATGCTGGCAAGACGATGATGGTGGCAACTTTGAAGTGAGGACGACATGTCTTCGTTCGTGCACCTTCATAACCTCCCTTCACTGCGAGAAGATCAGCTAGCTTAGCCTGGACAAGCAGCGAAAAAAAACTTGGCGTTAGCAGCCAGCGCTGGAACACTCATTGTTACTATCCTGATGTATCCATGCTAATACTATGTATACACAAAACCATGGAAGTGCAAGAGAAACAGTAATCAGCGTGAAAGAACAGTATGTAGATAAACCGACAGACTGCAAAAAAAGCGCCGAACTTAATCACACAACGCCTTTTTCCTGTCTCAACGAACCACATTTGTTCAGATGGCACTGTAATACCCTCTGTATACTGTAATACCCTAGTAATACCCTCGTGAAGAGGGCCTTTAGGGGTATCTTGAAATAAGTATGATTACGAGCTTGAGCAGCTTTTTTTTTACAAATCACAGGTAACCAAACAACAGGCACAGATGCTCAGATGTATTTAGTCGGTTTCCTTTAATTACAGATCCCATAAAAATGGCCAAAGGCATAGAATAATGACATACTTAATTTATATGAATGCAGCGTAATTTAATATGTTCTGGGTTCTAAGAGGAATAAGTGCCACAACCAGCAAGGGGAGCGCACCTATTGGAAGCATTTTCTGCAGCTATGACTACAAACAGGACTGGTCTGTCTTCTACTTTTAAATGAAATGCCGGCATTTCGATTCAAACTGATCCTGCAATAGCCTTGTCAAGAAAAGCAAACAAGAGCATACAAAATACTAATTGCATAACTTGTTCTAAACTGCAACTAGCTCCGTTTTAATAAGCCCCGGTAAAACTCCACATTTTTTTTTTATATAAGCGTATAGATGAGTTTTGCTGGCTGCTGCTCAAGTAACATATATCCATGATAAATCCAAGCAACATAAGCCGCTGATAAATCCATGATTAAAGGCTGCAGACAGGCCAAAGAACTTAGTCATTTGACTGCAAGCGCCCTTTCGAACATAGCAAGCTATTTATTAGAAGAAGGCAGAAATACGAGGCACAATTAGGAGTCCAACAGGCTCGAAATGTACACACGTCCCTGTCACATGCAGCAATATTTGCAGTTTCTGCCATGCACACAAGTACGTACAGTCTTGGTCAAAAGTCTTTCGAGGCCAAAGCATTCAGCTGCAGAAACTTAAAACTGGTTTTCAAGAAAGGAAATGACGCAGTAACTGCCTCACATATCTCGGTGGACACCCAAACCGCACTGTAACGAAAGGGATAAAGGAGGGAGTGAAAAAATGCATGTTTGGATTCCCACGCCGGTTTTTCCCAAACATGCATCCTCTCCAACTTGCCCAGTTCGGCATCCTTGTGGAATGAAAGAAGGGTGCGTTCAGCTGGAGCGAAAGGAATGTTCCCCTAGAATGCTCCATGTAGCGGATCATTCAAAACACAAGCCAAGCAGGAAGCTTGTCTACCACAAGAAGAAACCTTCTGCTAGCACTTCAAGGTCCTTTGGTCTTTAATAGTGCCGTAATGGCTCTATTATGCGGGTGAAGAAAAGCCTTTGGCCTTAAGACTTTTGGCCAAGACTCTACATGCACCCATCCACACAAACAAGCACTGGGTGTGTGGTTTTCGCTGCGCTTCCTTAAAACATCACTGACAAAGAAATAGAGCAGTCGAGACTTGAAGACTTCGCACTGGTTGAAACGCAAACTCACAGCCTATTCAGAGAATGGTGGGCGACAGTGAACATCATGATATCCGAGGTCTATAATGATCACTTGTGCACTTTATTGACGAAAACACTAGCCACAAGCACGGCTGTCACTATGACAGTGAAATATTCAGAACACAGTTAAGCAGAAAGCTACAGAAAGAGACAGAGACCCGTATTGAGACTCCAGTCTATATACACCCTAGCTGAGTTGCAGAAATGGAAAAGAAAGAGAAACTACGAGTGGATTAGTCGTCAATAGAACTGCCAAGAGTTCACCTGCACACCTCCCTGGCCTCATAGGCTCACAACACCAGAGGAACCCCTTATTCAAGAGAACATGTCAAAGTGAAAGTTTAGGTGCCATGACATCACCATAGTTAGGCAAACAGAGTTACAGCTGCAAATAAAGGCTCACAGAAAGCCTGCTTTCACATGTAACAGCAACTAGTTTCTTTTATGTTATATTACTGAGTGGTGCGTTCTCCTGATTTAGAGAATTCTGCACCTGTAACATAGAAAATAATTGCAGCACTCATAGCCTGACAACCAAATGAGGTGGACAGTGGCACCAGCTAGCTAACAACAAAACCACCCCAGTGTGTGAAACACTTCCAGGCAAATGCTAAACAAAGTCATGTACCCGTGTTCAGCTCACTGAGCCAACTTCGCAACCTGGCTGCAAGCTCACATAAAAAAGCAATCCTTTAAATTTAACCAAGTGTGTCCCCCCCCCCCCCCCCCCCCTCCTAACCTTTGCACAGAAATACAGTGCTGCTAGATGCACTGAGCTGGCCAGTGTACCCAACACTGAGCTCCCAGACGCAGCACAATCAGTTAGCAGATATGACATCACCTCCCTCATTAGCAGGGTCACTATGCGGTCGCTTTGCCTGTTTAAAAGGTTTGGTTTGGTTTATGGGGTTTAACGTCCCGAAGCGACTAAAGCTATGAGAGACGCCGTAGTGGAGGGCTCCGGAAATTTCGACCACCAGGGGATCTTTAACGTGCACTGACATCGCACAGCACACGGGCCTCTAGAATTTCTCCTCCAAAGAAATTGAACCGCCGCGGCTGGGATCGAACCTGCGTCTTTTGGGTCAGCAGCCGAGCACCATAACCACTGAGCCACCGCGGCGGCTGTTTAAACAGCCGCCCCGGTATGTGAAGAAAAGGCATCTGCCCCTTCACATACTGTGTGCCCAGTCAAGCACTCCTTCTTAACTCTTCACCAGTTGACGCTGCCTTCCACTCTTTCTATCTTCCTCCCTCAATCACTCTTTTTGACACTGTTTAGACGTTTCAAAGCAATAGTGACACAATCTACCGCCAAAGTGATGCCAAAGGCTCCTCTGCTAGGGCGAGTGGAACCAGTGCGAGAAAGACCAGCACAAGCATCTCCAGTGAGAGGAACCACACATGTCACTGAACTGTGCGCCAGTCTCTCCTGCAATGGTTCCTCCTGCAATGGTTCCTCCTGCAATGGTTCCTCCTGCAATGGTTCCTCCTGCAATGGTTCCTCCTGCAATGGTTCCTCCTCACCCAGGAAGCAGCCCTATCCCATCTGTGTCGCAGGCGAGGTGGCAAGGTGGCATGCGTACCTGTTGCACCTCGGCCACCTTGATGAAGCGGCCTCGGCGGTTCTGCTTGACGTCCAGGTAAAACCTCTTGGACTGGATCTGGAGCATCTTGGTGGCCAGTTCCTGCTCCCCTTGGGACATGAGCTGCCCTCCTGCGCACACAACAGAGACAGGGACATCAGTCACGCTATAGGCATAGTTTCCTCACCCCTCTCACTCCGATAAGCAATGGCAGTGGTCATTCTAAGTGGTTAAAAAGATTTAGTGACATCCGTGCAACACAAAGAATGGAACAGAGTGAACACAGGGGCTTCCCATTCTTAGCATCTATTTTCTATGCTTGTGCACGCGGAAAGTCATGACATCTGCTACCAGCCCAAATGAAACTTCAAGGACTCACAGAAGCACTTCAACTCCTCAGTTGGTTCTTGCAACTCAATTTCTCAAGAAACTCGACGCCAGGGACACCACTATGATTAGAGTTACTGATACCTCCTGAATAGTTTAAGTATGCAAGCTGAAACTATGTTACAATCTACGCCATCATAGTGGGCCTCTCAAGGCACAGTGAGCAAAAGAGCTTCCACTCCGTATTTTCGCGTTTTCTGCTCAGAAAAACTAAATTTGTGAACACATATATATGCTTCTGCAGCAATGATGGTGGCAAGACAACCACTAAACACTGCCCAGTCAAAAAAACCCATTGGAACCAATTGGATTTTCAACTGGTTCCAATTGGAATACCGTATTTTCCTGTGTATAAGACGCACCCTTGTGTAAGACGCACCCGCCATAAATGCAGGCTGTCATTGAAAAAGTTGGTGTATAAGACGCACCCCAATTTACCCAGTTATGCTAGCGAGGCTTAATTAAACATGCTTGCGCGACCATTTCGAAATGCACCGCACCTGTGAGGTGTTGTTAAGTAACGCTAAGTGACCGAAAAAGGCAACACTCGCGTCATAGCCGCGCATGTTGTAGCAAAAAAGAAAGAAAACGAAAGAACTCTCCTTAGGTCCATAACAACATTTTATTTTTACTTAAAACCTTCGATGTCTTCATCTTCAGATGCGCTATCAAAAAGTTTGCCCGTTTCTGGAGGCAACGCGGCTGAAACATTCTCTTCGCACTACGGAGCAGTGTTGCAAAGGGTGACTAAAAAAGAACGCCGGCTTGTCTTAGCTTTTCTTGACAATGGCGAGAAGCGCGATTGTCGCCAACTTTTGGCATTTCACATTACTTTTGCTTGGGGCCTCCGAAACAACCATATGTTTGTGATCCCGGAAGTCGTCATCCCCGCCGTTTCATAATTAACAAGTATTAACCGTGTTACAACCGCGTTATTGGTAGTGATATTTTTTCGGCGGAAAAGCTTGAACATGAACGTGAGTAACTTCTGAACTCGCAAAAAAAAAGAAACAACGAAAAATTCGCATATAAGACGCACCCTTGTATAGGACGCACCAGCAAAATTTTTGGAAAAAAGCCGCGTCTTATACACGGGAAAATACGGTAGTTGAGTTTCCAACTGGTTCCAACTGAAACAAATGGGAATGTCCAATTAGTTCCATTTGGAATGTCCAATTGGTTCCAATGTTGTTTTTTTTTTGACTGGGTGCTGACAACAATGAATGGTTGGTTAGTACAACTACCCACACCTCACCAGAAATACAAAGGTGTTACCGATTTAACTCAGTAGCCGCCAGTTCTGAACAAGCCCAGAGGAAATTACTGCCGATATGTGCGTACTTTATTCAATGTGCAACATGAACTTTATTCTTTTGCTGCTTATAAAAAAAAGATTTCTGCACTTTTTAAACCGCATATTGACATGTGATGCATATAAAGTGGTGCACTGCATCACCTGCCAGCTCCAGTTCAGATGTACAACTTGAAATGAGTGTACTGTCTCATATGTGCATTGTGAAGCACTTTAACCAAGTTTCACTCTCACCACCAGTTCGTTTCGCGATTAACTGCTAAAGAGACAGGTTCTCACTCACTAAACAATAGCCTCCCTGCACATTGTATTGTTTGACTTGCTGTGCAGAGTACTGAGATGACATTAAAGACCAAAAGCTCCCTTCCCTTCACACCTACAAATCTCCAAGCCAGTGGCAGTGTTGCTGCTGCGGCAGCGGGCAGCACCCTTTTCGTGTTAAGTTCGAATCAAGATATTAGGCCCGCTTATCTTTTTTGCTTCTTCTTCCCATCCTGCCTCAACGCATCCCCTTCACAGCAGTGCCAATGACCGTTATCCCGCAGAGCATGCCAGGTAAGGGCGAAACCAACGTGCAAGGTTCTTTTTTTTTTGTTCCCATTGTGGTTGAGGTTGTTGATGGCTACAAGCAGGGCTACAATCTTTTAACTACTGCCGGTAATTGCTCCGCAGTAGCCGCGGACAGAAATGGTGAAGAAAAAGAACCGTTCCCATATCTGTAGCGAGGAAGAAACACAGCGACTCTCATGCTAATTTTAATTTTTTTTCCAATTTATTATTATTTTTCTGATTTTCAAACATTTATTTTATTATTTTATTTCTCTCTTTTTCAGTCAGTGCAAATTTGAACCACTACACGTGTTGCATTCGAATTTGCGCATAAAGACATCATCCCGTCTTCGATCTCTCAGCTAACAGGTCCCCTGTCATTGCGTCGTCCAATCTGTCAGCCTATACCCTATTACTACTCCCTTCCCTCTATAAATTCTCCTGTACTGTGCGATGTCAGTGCACGTCAAAGAACCCCAGATGGTTGAAATTTCCGGAGCCCTTCACTAGGGCGTCCCTCATAGCCTTAGTCACTTTGGGACGTTAAACCCCATAAACCAAACCAAACCAATCTTTCAATCAGTTCACTGCCTGTGTCTTGGCCACTCCCCCGTAGTGGGTACGTGCCATTTCATTTGAGGCCAACCAACCAACCAAAGCCTCGGCCAAGCTTGCACAGCTAGGTGACCTGCGACCTTCCAGACATCAGGTGCCTGAGCACCGGCGATAGCGGGGATCACCAGAGCTGCGGCGACGCGCGCCTCCGACGGCTGGCCGGATCTGGGGCCGCTCTGACGTCATCACGGTACGAGAACGAGCCGCCAGATGCAAGCCGTTCGGAGAGCACGCGGCCGGACAAACAACCTCGGCGCACAATGCGCGCAGACGCTGAACGAACGGCGAGGCGATGCCAGCGAAAAACAAAAGAAACATTCAGGAAAAAAAGAATCCTAGTCGATACAAAAGAGCGCGGTGGCGCGTAAATATAGCTGTTCAATCGCGGCGGGCGCGGACAGGAGGGGGAGTAAGGTCGACACACGCGGGAGCGGGGAGAAAAGGTGTCGGCGTGCGGTTCACGGCGACGGACAGCGCGGGAGCTTCGTTCGCCAACGGGCCGGTCACAAATGCTCGTCCGCCGAAGCGAAAAAAAAATTGGCTGGGGCTTAGCTAAGGTTAAGCCTGGATATCTCGAAGCGAAAAGGTGCGGTGATCCGCGATAAACACGCGCTTGCGGCGAACGCCAAACGATGACGCATAGCGCGCAGCAGCGTGCGTCTGTTCTATGGGCAAGCGCGCCTTATATACCCCTCCTTTCCAATGCGCACGGCTGCGGCGAAAGGTCAACGGTGGCGAGGAGGACAAGCGGCGGCGCACATGCGCAGTAGCCTGCGCCGTGCGTGACGTCACTCGTGCTCCGACATACGCCGGCTCACGCGAAGCGCTGTGTTGACTAGCGTAGTGAAGCTTTTCGCTTCAAAGCCTGGGGCTGGAACACAACAGCAGGTCGCGCTGACCGCTAGGAGAAAAACATGGGAGAAGCTTAGGCTGCGCCTTAAAAGTGAAAAGTGATAGCGCCCGTATAGGAGGCATTCACGTGACGTCACGGGCACCATTCTGGCGTCCAACGTCCAGATTCAGTGCTGCAGGCAGGAGGAGGAAGGGGGGGGGGGGGGGGGGGGGGGGGCAGAAGCCTAGTAGACGCGCGCCTCAGCCTTTAGCCGTGCCGCATGGACGCCAAAATGGTGACCACTGGGGCCTGAGTGCATTTGTCATGCGCAAGATGGTTTCCGTTGGGATTGTTCAGCCTCATCCGCATGACGGCATCATTCTCCACTGGCCCTAGTCCCGAGACCCCAGCGCGCAATGGCAACCTTCGAATGCCTCAAGGACGAACGATGACGTCACACTCACACAGCGCTCCTGGTGGCCTCCGCGAGAAGTGGAAAGCTGCTGTTCTCTCAAGCCGCTGGCGCTCCCGAGATTTTTCGCGCACGAACGACGCGACGAAGCCGCGGCAGCCTAGGCTCTGCGGACGACGCCCGCTTTTCGGTCTCTCGAGCTCCTTAATGCTCTCGCGTTACAACTCTCGTCGACCCGGTCACCGGATTACGCCGAGCTTGTCCAGAGAAGCACGTCAAACGTGATCGGCTGTCTCCGAAACATATCCGAGCTGAGAGATATATACTCTGGAACACTTCTTTCAAGAAACGTGGCGTCTCTACCAACTTACGGGGCGTACGCGCCGCTAAGTGTCTGCCGCGTCAGTAATTCCGCCAGAGACAGCAGACGGGCTCGTGTCTCGGCGCCGGGATTTTTCATGCCGCATTACGAGCAAGTGGTGCCGGCTGCATTTCAAGAAAATAAAAAAATCGCTTTTCCAAAACAAGACAAAATTAAGGTGGACGTCGTGAAGAAGGACCTAGCGCGTCAAGGAAGTCCTGCCTGGTGCTGTCACTTTTTGTTGTTGTTGACACAGTGGAATGTTTTATTAATGGACTCTAGCTGCATCTTCACTGCAGAAACATCTCTGGATAACAATAAAAATAATTAGTCGCGTATAAACGTGTTGCATAAAAGTATAAGTATAATGCCGCTCTGTTCCGCGAGCATGGAAGTATAGCAGAACATATAGTAGAAGTATAGTAGTTTCTGTATAGTTGAACATAATTCGTGTATACTATAGTCGGGTACAACTTAAGTCTGCAGTGAAGCTCCGCCCACATTCAGCCTCTGCGCGCAGAATTCCTCCACGACAAAAAAGTAGTCCGTTGTTGAAACTTTTCTTCTATACCTAAATAAGGAGTTTATCACAAGAAAAAAAATGATAAGCTTTAGAGTTTTGATACCTGGATTGTTTGATATAGTCAAACATTAAAAAGCTGACTTCGTTTTCTGTTCCGATTGGCCAGCGGAGTAATACAAAACGCCGCGGACCGCGGCCCAGTGTTAGCAAATTTTTTTTTTAAGTTGTATCCTACTATAGAACATTACACCGCTGACAACACTATGCCGAAAAAGAAAAAGCGCTCTTCCAATTCAAAACGTCCATTTCTGAAAACTGTAGACCATATACATCTTAGGCGAAGCACCCGGTATATCGGGGCATCGCATACCGCGTTCGGCTCCACAGTCCACAGACGTGACTTCCAGTAAGAGTGAACGGTCGCGCCTCGACGCACCGGGAATATTTTTCGAGTCCCTGTTGCTATCGCACCGCGTACATGTGGGAACCGCACTATAAATGTGCCAAAAATGCAGTACAAAAAAAAAACAAAAGACGCCTTTACGAGAGCACTTTAGGGGAGCAAGAACCGCGAAACATCGCACGCGCCTAGATCGGCCAAAGCCCGCTCGACGCGGCCGATAAGAGGGGGAGGAGCATGGAGGAAAAGGGAAATAGTCGAGCCCCGGCGAGCTTGTCGGGACGACCGCCGTGGCTCGGGCCGTTTAATCAGAACACCCGAGATACTACTATCTCCGCTGTTTTTATTGCGAAAGCAATACTACTTGCACTTTCACGCATTTGCTGTGCCGCGGCGGTGACCACCATTGACCTTCATTAGAGATTGATTGCATTAGATTGGACTGGATTAAATTAGATTCGAATACATTAGATTAGATTACATTGAATTGGATTGGATTGTATAACCGATGCATCGCCACAAGTACAACCACAAGCACCACCACCAGCTACACTACCAGCTGTACCATGGTGTAGGTACGGATATTGCTTTCGCAATTACCGGGCTTAACCAAGCTAAGCCACAGCGAATTTTTACCTAACTTAAACGGCGCGCCGACAAGCATATGCTGCCGGTGGTGGCAGCGGCCTCAGTTGGGGAATCACACGTGGAACACGGTTCGAGGCCTCGAGCAACGCCGGACGACAGTGCGGTAAAGACTCGGGCAAAGCCGGGAAAAAAAGCTATCGGAACCGAAACATGAGCGTGTGAGGTATATAAACACGCGGTTGTGTGGACGGCCACGTAATGTAAACTAGAGATTCGTGGCCTCTCGTTCGTTTCGCCGACGTAAAAGAATCCTCGACCTTTTTTTTTTTTTTCAACAGTCCTCCCGTTCAACCCGCAGCCACGTGACACTGAGCTTATATTCCGCGAACCCAAGCGACCCTGCAAGTCCGGCTGAGTGAGGGGACACCGAACTCCGGGGCCCGGACAAAATTAACAAGAACGCGGGTGCGCCGAATGCTATGGCGCAAGAGTCGAGCGCCGGTTCGACTTCCTTCGCAGCGCAACTCCACAGTGCCGCGATGTCAACTAATCCCGAGCCAGGTACCGCTATTCCACGATATCGACGCGCCTTTCATTTCCTAATCTCCCCAAACGTTGGGCACACGAAGCAAGTGCCGCTAGGTTTCCCTATCAAAAATGCGACGGCTGAGGCGCACCGGTGGGTCTGCGCAATCCTCTGCCGGTCTGCACCGGCCGCGGCTGCCCCCGGGCGGCCCGCCTAGCCGGCAGCCGATCGATATTTCAGTCTGAGTCTCCCGCCACCGTCGCGACGAGGGAAGGGCGCGGGGTGAGGGGGAAAATCGGGAAAGGCCCTTCCTCCCCGCACTCTCCCCCACTCCCTACTCGCTCATCCTCCTCAACCGCGACGGGAAAGAGGGAGGGAGCTCGAGGGCGTCCTCCGTCTGGGGTCACGACCTTCGCACGGGGCGGCTCCGACGATGGCCGAGACCGAGGGAGGGAGGTGGGGGGGGGGGGAGGGGGAGGGAGGGAAGCGGCAAGGGCACCCCTGCCAGGCTTCTTCCTAACACACACACGCGCGCAAGCATGCACGCACACGCTAGCGCGCTGGATGGCTACGCTGCGGCATCGGGCCCGGCGGCGGAGACGAAGGAAAAAAGACTGCCGCAGAGGCTGCTCGTCTCCTCGGGACTGCTGCAATCCGCCCGCCGGCGGCGGCAATGGAAGAGAGCGGGGGCCGCGGTGCCAACGCTCGAGAGGACATCGGCCCCTCGGGCCGTGCTGATGTTCCCCCCCTTCTCTTTCCCCCCTCCTGTCTCCCGGCTCCCGCTCTCGCAGTGCTCGGGCCCGGGGTCCCGGACCGTGGCCGGGATTGCGCAAGGTGTGCGGCGCCGCGTGTGAATGCACGCCAAATGAACGCGGAGCGGCTGGTCGGTCGCTCTTCAGCGAACCGGCCAAGAATTGGCTCTGGCGTCTGCGATCGGCGCGCCTCTTCTCAAGTGCGCGTCGCGATCGTCGTCGTCGCTTCGAATAGGGGCGTGCATACGTGTTTTCGACGCATCGACGCCTGTCTGATAGGGCCTTCTGCCAACGACCAACTATACATCATGGTGGTATACCCGCTTGGCGAAGAAGAGAAGCGGCGAAGTAGCGTTTTTTTGAACGGCAGTCCGAAACAGGTGCCCCAGCTCCACGACACACCTCCTGCCGTTGTCCCAGGGGCGTCGGTGAAAACTCGAGGTACCGAGGTAAGAACACAGCCGAGCGATTTCACTGTAAGTCAACGAGAAAGAGCGAACCTTCCAGAGGCTCTGCGCACGACTGGGCAATGCAAAACGCCCCGACTTCTGGCATCCTTGTCAATGGTCTCACACGTCCTTTAAGCGCAGATGACTAGGTGGAAGATGGCCACGTCAAATTCCCACTCAATCTACCTTCACCCTAATAAACCAACTCACGGGCTGTCCAAATGGCATCGAAACGAATAATCTAATTATTAATCTAATCTGAACGAACTTAACCAAGCCCAGAGGGCGAGCTCGCAGTAAAACGGAGTTAATTTATGTTTTTAACACGGACCCTTGCGGTGAATGTCGCAAATCATTTCAGATGTTGCTTCAGTAAATATAGATACATTTTCTTAACTCTCAAGTAGCCAAACAGACGATTCTGCAAGAGTGAAGTAGGTGTAAGCTACTGTATGTACCAGAAAACAACCAATCACCTGCACATATACTGCGTCGAACGGAACAACCGATGCTTCAGAAAGGCGAGTTGGGCGTCTTTTAAAGAGAAAATGAAAATTTAAAACTGGTTTTTGAGGAAACAAAATGGCGCAGTGTCTGTCTCACATATATCGGTGGACACCTGAAAGGCGCCGTAACAAGGGAAGGGAGGAATGGTGGGAGTGAGAGAAGACAGCAAGAAAGAGGTGCCGTAGTGGAGGTCTCCTGAATAATTTCCGCCACCTGGGGATCTTTAACGTGCACTGACATCGCACAGCACACGGGCGCATCTTGCGGTCAGGTTCGAATCCGGGTACTCCGGCTCAATAGCTCAATATACGACAATGACAGGAGGCCCCGACCCAGTCAGCGGCTATGGAACCACTGCAGATAGTTTTTTTTTTTTTTTCTAACATTACTGTATGAACTGAACACGAAATGATTGATATTTTCACCCTACCGCCGTACAGAATGCCTGAAACTGCTAGACACATAGGTACAGTCTTGGTCAAAAGACTTAAGGGCAAAGGCTTCAGCCGCATAATAGAGCCATTACGGCACTGTTAAAGACCGAATGACACGGAAATGCTAGCAGCAGGTTTCTTCCTGCGGTTGAGAAGCTCCCTGCTTGACTTGTGTATTGAATGATCCACTACATGGAGCATCTATGGGAACATTCCTTTCGCTCCAGCTGAACGCTGTGGCTTGAGGACTTTTGACCAAGACTGTACATCTCAATGCTGTGCAACATAGCGCTTCAAAACTTCAAAAAGCCTTCCATCACTATAAGCTCACATATAGTCTCCGTTTCTTTACTGCCGCTATGAAATACACAAACACAGCTTCTTTCATTTGACTGCTAAACTATGGGAATGCCCACTGTCTGAAAACATCCTTTTTTGTCGAAAACATATTTTTTTTAAGCTACTGCCTCTTGTTAATATTCTCACTTCTGTAAGAGCTCGTATTGTGTCTGAAACTCCTGTTTCCTTCTCCCCCGTCCACTCCTGCAACAGCCGCAGTGGGACCGCAGTCTGCTAAAATATTAAAACATATAAACTCTTTGCTAAGAACAGGTCTTATGTAAGCCAGGAAATTAGGTCAAAGCGAGTAGGGTGCCTCCATTCAGCGCGGCGGCGCTGGCATCGAGGCACCCTAAAAGCGAGAGGTATGAAGCGCCGCCCCTCGGCAATTTCGGCAACTGCGCCCGGTGAAGTCCATGCATTCCTCGCCGACCGCAGTTGGTTCATCGCTCTGACGCGCAACGCTATTCCGACCGGCAAGTACATCGTCGAAATAGGTAGAGAAATAGGAGCAGCAAGACTAACATGGGAGGCGTCGTTCCCTTCGCATGCCCCACAGCAGGACTGCGTAAGACCGTCATGCACAGGATGTATATAAAAGCGCGAACCAGTGCAGGCTCAGACCTTGAGGGCCGTTCGCTCTCTTCCCAAACGGTGAGACCGCCATGCACCGACACATACTTCCACAAGCCGAGATAGGACAGAACGTCAGCTCATGGAAGCCTTCTATATCAAGAAGCGAGGTGATAGTTGCATTAGTCACACGTCACTTGTTCTTCGCCACAGTGCAATGCTGTTTCTCGATGCATATCTGTGAGAGGTGAATGTCTGCGATTAAGAGCATGGATAAGGGCAAAGGCTATATAAACGTTCTTCTTTGAATAAATCCTGTTGAAAGTGCAGCGCTCGTCCTGTTCCCTTACTCGTCCGCGTTGCCGTTTTGCGCTCTCATGTCTTTCACTATAGACAGAGTCATGTTTGCACAACCCCCGAAGGAGGGACAAAATTAGCCCCTACCTCTCCCCGTGCTCGTGGGCAGTCCAAAGCCCTGAGGCGAGTATACAGCAATCGTACAAAGCAGACGCTCGCCCTGACTCTGGCTTCCCTCGACTGCCTGCAGGCGTCCGGCCCCCGTAACCATTTTTTTTTTTCAATCACACTTAGGCCGCTCGTAATGAGATCGTGCGCAGTAGAGAGAGCCTCCGAGCGCCGGGTTATTACAGGCCGATGAGCTTCGCACGCGCTGCGCTGCTCACTGAGCAACGGCGCTTCACACGCCCCGCACTACACAGCTCCGATAAAAGCCTATATCCACGTCATGCACGCATGAAGAGGGGTGTTCAGGGGAAAGGGAAGAAGGTTTAAGGGGGAAAGGGCAGAGGAGAGGCGGAGCACGCTGCCACGCTGCGCTTGGTGAATATGACTCACGCAAATGGATTGCCCAGTCAGGCTGCGCAGGCGCAGTTATGTGCAGCGTGGCTGGAGTCGCGGCTCAGCCCACACTGTCAGGACAGAGAATGCAACGACATCCCCGGCCGTTCCGTCAGGATATACATCATGAACAGGAGAGCGTTTCAGCACAGCGCTACCATATATACCGATACCGCCAGCCGCCAATGCTGTTGGCGGTAGCCGTATCATCGCCATCATCAGCCCAACTACGCCCAGTGTAGGACAAAAACATCTCCGATATACCTACAATTAACCCTGTCCTTCGCCAGTTGCGGCCACCCTATCCGCGCAAACTTCTTAATCTCATCCGCCCACCTAACTTTCTGCCGCCCCCTGCTACGCTTGCCTTCTCTTGGAATCCACTCCGTTACCCTTAAGGACCAGCGGTTATCTTGCCTTCGCAACCCGCAGCCAGTCGGTCACGTTACGCTTGCTCCAAACGAACTCATACCCCAACCCCTGGCGCATGAAGCACATCGACCCAGACTACGACGGACAGCATGTGTGTGACCAGTGCAGTGAACGTGTAGACTTGACCCATATGCTGTGTGGCTGTGCATCAAGTGACGCCTACGCCCAGAACAAGGAACATTGGGACAAAGTACGGCAATTTCCTCGCTGGCGTCTCAGAACCCTCCTCGCAGCGCCGCCCCTCCTCCTCCGCTCCCCTACTCCTCCTCTTTTTTTCTTTCACGGCTGTTGCGCTCTTCGGTCTATTCCTCCGGCAAGTCATCCCAAGCAAGAGCAACAGCGGTGGACATTGGGGTCCTGAAATAAGGACTCCACCCAAAATCTGTATTTTCACCTCTTTATGTACCTTTTTTGTGAATAAATGTTTTCTACTACTACTACTACTACTTCCTCCGCGCACCGCCGCCGCGAATCTGCGCGTCTTCTGGACCACGCAGTCTGTGTTCTTTAATATTTTTCATGTTTTATAGTTTAATTTCTTTATTATTTTGTTTCTTTTCATATTCGCATTTCTTCTTTGTTTTATTTCACTCACGAAACCCGTGCGTTCACTAGATGTGCCTTTTCTCTAATATTTCTACGTGTTTTATGATCTAATTTCTTATATTTTTGTTTCTTTTCATACTCGCAATTTTTTCATTTGTTTTATTTCACTCACGAAACCCGCGCGTTCACTAGATCTGCCTTTATTCTTGCTCAAACCGTGTTCGTGGCGGCGACTACTATTGAACTGCCAAACGGACTGGTTCGATTCCCAGTCTCAATAAAGTTTTTTTGTTTTCTTCGCCGGAACTCGAACACACTTGCCAGCATTCCCTGCTCACGGCAGTATGAGGCATTAAAGGCTTTCGCCTTAATAAAGCGATTCTGCTCGTATTTTCTTTCACAGCTGTTCTGCTCCTGGCGAGCTTCTAGGGCGTCCGGCTCGCGATTTTCGCGTTGCCCTTCGAGCCATTTGTGTGGCCGGCACGTTCCTCGCACAAAGAAGGCGACTGCGCACGTACTTAAAATGGCGTTAAAGGGCGATTCACACAACGGTCCGTTCGCCCACGGCCCGCGCACTACCTGGTCTCCTTCCGTGATATTGTCTCGTATTACCGAGACAAGCGAATGGAATACGCGCCCCCCGCTCCGTCCCTCACCATAGCGCAGGCTGCACATTGGCGACAACTACAAACCCGGACTGCTCAATTCCCAATACTGCTGCATGCCCGATACCCAGACCAATTCTCGTCATCATCGAAACTTTTGCGGCAAACCAGGCGCCCCTACGATTTACATCATTGGCAATAAACGTTTCCACCACTACCTACGTGTTCATGCGTCAGCGCATTGAGAGGCGCGCTGACCAGGCCGCGGTCCAGAAGACGCGCAGATTCGCGGCGGCGGTGCGCCGAGGCAGATTCGCCGGAGGAATAGACCGAAGAGCGCAACAGCCGTGAAAGAAAACAAGAGGAGAAGGGAGAAAAACAGGAGGAGGAGGGGCGGCGCTGCGAGGAGGGTTCTGGGACGCCAGCGAGGAAATTGCCCAAAGTACTAAAGAGTGCTTCACTTCACGACCAGCTTCGGGCTGTCCAGGAGGCCCGCGCGGCGGCGGAGAGCTTCGGGCTCTCTGTGCCTACGTGGGAGCTGCCCTCTACACCCGGCGCCTAGCCAAGTGTCCTTCAGGACCCCTACTGTGGGAAATAAAGTTTTACCACCACCACCACCACCATTACATGCCTTGCCCAAGCCATCCTCTCAATGTTACACATATTTTCTTTTCCACGGCTCTCTGGGTTGTCCTCAATTTAAGTTGAACCCTTTTGCTTATCCTCAACGTTTTTGCCGGGTACTTGATTACTGGTAACATAAAGCTGTTACATACCTTTTTTTTTCTATCTAGTACACGGTAGCCATCTGCGCTGCGCTAAAACGCTCTGATCGGACGCTTTGGGATACCCTTGCCGAATAGCGCTTGTTCTGCATGTGAACCTAAGGCGCGCTAGGCGTATAGGGATGCGGGTAACGGCAGGGCAAAACGTTTGCAGTATGTCCTTTAAGAGCGGAGACGACGAACTTTGTCTTTCAGTCCGGTATGGTATGGTATGGTTTTGGTTTATGGGGTTTAACGTCCCAAAGCGAGACGCGGGTTCGATCCCGGCCGCTGCGGTTGAATTTCTTTGGAGGAGAAATTCTAGAGGCCCGTATGTGCAATGTCAGTGCACGTTAAAGAACCCCAGGTGTTCGAAATTTCCGGAGCCCTCCACTACGGCGTCGTAGTGGAGGGCGCCGTAGTGGAGGGCTCCGGAAATTTCGAACACCTGGGGTTCTTTAACGTGCACTGACATTGCACATACGGGCCTCTAGAATTTCTCCTCCAAAGAAATTCAACCGCAGCGGCCGGGATCGAACCCGCGTCTTTCAGGTCAGCAGCCGAGCACCATAACCGCTCAGCCACCGCGGCGGCTATGGTGGTATGGTACGGTACAATACGGTACGGTACGGTACGGTATGGTACGGTATGGTACGGTATGGTACGGTACGGTATGGTATGGTGGGTTTGACGTTTGAAAGCTGCGTATGGGCTATTGAGGTGCACTCATGGAAGGCTCCAGATTAACTTGTACCACACCTTGGGATCTTTCACGTGCATGGACATGGGATGTACGCAAAAGGACGTGTTTTGCATTTCGCCTCCGTCGAAACGCTGGTATACCGCGACCGAGATTATACTACATCCTTGAAGGATCCAATCGGACTATGTGCCTGGCGCCTCCCGAAGGCGCTTCAAGTGCCAAGCACTTAATTAAGGACCTCTGCACTCTTTACACGCATAGAACCGAAAACACGTGCTCTTTCGGACTGCTGCCATATAGCCGGGCACAAGACTCGCACCAGCACTTCTTACAACGCCGGATTTAAAGGGAACTTCACCAGCTTTTTTTTTTTTTGGAATTCTGCGCTACTCAAGGATTAAAATCTATATAGTCCGTAGGTAAAGCACACCAAATGTTTTTGCACTAGCATTGAGCATAGTAACGTGATCGACGATTAAAGTTTAGGCTTCTCCTCACAGCACCGGAGGAGTGCAGAGAAGCTCGGTGCGACGTCATTGAATTGAAGACTTCAAATGTCCGCTGCCGTCAAGCCAACAACGCTGCTCTTCATTGGATGCGGCCACGAAGCGCGGTCGCAGCTTCGAGGTGACACAGACCACACAAACCACACCGCACCACCATCTGGCCGCGGCGTCCATTTGAGATGGTATTCGCCGACGGTTCGGGCGGCAAGTCGCATAATTGCGAACGGCCGAGCTGATCCGCGATCCAACACGAGTGCGACCCGGGCCCCCGTATACCGGGAGTGTAGTACTACACTTCGGTCCGCGCCGATTGGCTGGAACTCCAATTGAGGCGGTGACGGCGGCAGCGTGACGACAGCCGACACGCCTTTCCGGCCACGTCACACCAGCTGAAACGCCGCTTTGCACCGCATCAACAACTGTGGCGCATAAAGTGAACATAACAAAAAAAATTCAGGGTGCACTTGGACCATCTAAAGTGCTCGAGGCGAAAGCCTTGCCTCCAACGAGACGACGGCCGTAGGCCCACACGAGGCGGCTATGGGGCGACTTGGATTGGCTAGTCATGACTGATTAATGACTAACTAGACATGACTAATTAGTTGACAGGTTAATGAATAGTTAACCATGACTGGCTAATGACTAATTAGCCATGACGAATTAGTTGATGACTAGTTAGTCATGACTCGTGAGTAGCAATGACTAGTTACGACTTTCACTTCAGATGCAACGGACGGACACAGTCATGGCCGCGAGTATGAGCGCTCAAATGCTTTCGCCTTAAAACTGAGCCACAAATACCCAGGCAACCGCTAAGCCTACGCACAGCGGGACGGGCTTGGATATTCAACGGGCGTAATCCGAGCGCGCGCCTGAATCACGCGGCGAACTCGAGCAGAATGGGCTCGCCGCAGCCGAGATTCGCACTCTTCGGGAGTGACGCGAGCATCGAGCACGCGCCCTCGCTCTCCCAGCACGAGATGCTAATTGCAGAGACAGAAAGAAGAACTAAGGGGAGGAGGGGTGTATAGAGAGAGCGAGAGAGGCTGGTGGCGCGCCGCCCGTCTGGCCCGCACGCACAGATCACGGGATTTGCATCGCCGTCATGCACGGCCCTTGTGTGCAGTCGTCTCGGCTGGCGGCCGGCCAACCGGCGGAGGCCGAGCGCGTCCCCCCCCCCTTCCCCTCTTCCCACTCCAGGGAGAACACCACGTGGACCAGTCGCCAGTCATCCCCTCACCGCGTTACGACGCAGATATGCGGGCGTAGCGTGGTGTGCGCACGCGACGCGACGATCGAGGGCGCATTCGCCTTCGCTGACAAGAAAGAGCCAAGGGTAGGACAAACGGTTGATCACCGCCGGAATACGGCATATTGTTGGGCAACAACAGCACGCATGCACACGATCGCGCGTGCACTTGCGTATACCGGACCTCCTCGTATGTCTAGAGATTACCGCTGCAGATGTCAAATACACGAAGAAATCCTCTTCAACGGCACTCTCCTCGAGTACGGGACGAGAGCTGAGCGCGCGGGTATAGTACATGTCTACAGTGCAGCTGATCAGACGGGGGCCGCTGCGTCCGACAACGAGGTTACCATATACATATATGTCGTGTCCGGTCGCTGTGTTGAATGCAGCGAAAGACGCACACGGTACTTTTAGACTTCGTTTATTTAGAGCCGATGAGGGTGCGACCAGCGTCGACCGAGGCAGGGAGCCGAACTGGCCGCCCGAAGAAAGGAGGGAGGGGAGAAGCGTCCACGGGAGGGAGTGGCTTCCCAGAACAGGAGGAGGGTGCGGGGGCGCACCGTGGGGGGGCATCTGGCGACAGCGTGCGACGAGGGGCGAGTGGTCGTTAGGAGGAGGACGCGGGGGCGCACACACACAAAAGCAATAAGGGGACACAACAATATATATATATATATATATAAGGGATAACAAAATCTTCAAGGCAACTGATTAAAAATATAATAAGTTGGGGAAGTCACATTGAAAAACTTAACAGATTTATTCAACGTTTCGACCAGGGACTGGTCTTTTTTTCTTGAAAAAGACCAGTCCCTGGTCGAAACGTTGAATAAATCTGTTAAGTTTTTCAATGTGACTTCCCCAACTTATTAATATATATATATATATATATATAAACGTAATTCGGTTGACACACGGTAGAAAAACAACAACTTTATTCTAACGTTTCGACCAGGGTCTGGCCTTCGTCAGAGTGATGGGGTACAGGCAAAAGACACAGTTTATAAGGGAACGTACGCGGGGAGGGAACATTCTGATTTTCGCATCGCAGCGGCAAACACCTCAGTATGAATCGCCTGTGAATGATAAATGTAGTCAAGAAAGCACAGTCAAAAATTACTAAAAAATCGTGGAGGATAACTGCAATCACATTGTGCAAAAAATGTAAATAATACAAAAATGTTTTGGTCGTAGCTCAAATGCACAAGAAAAGGCGAACAGCAACAACAACAAAATAATAAAAAAATATAATAAAATCATCAGACACGAGGACACAGGTGAATACCACTTTTGATTACACAACGCCTCTTGTGAAAGGGTATGGTACTAAGATGCGGTGCTATTTCAGAGATAAGCCATTTACTAAGAAAGAAAAAAATGAAAAAAAGCGACGCTACCAGTAAAAAGAGGACGAAAGTGATCAGTGTAGATGAAACACGGCATGATACTATAAAGTGTTGCGGTTATGACGATAGACAAGTCAGCTTCCCAACATTTTCATTGAGACCACAAGAAACAGCATTAAATTTGTGTATAAAAATGATTCACGAACTTCGCGTTCATGATGGGTCTTACACAAATTTAATACTGTACGAGCGCGTAATACATAAATAAAACGGGGGGAGGGGGGGGGGGGAGAAAAAGGTCAAAACCACCGTGGTCAAAACGCATTCGATATCCTGAAAACTTAATTACTCGGAGACTGTGGACTCCCCACTCTCACCCAAACAGGCGATAAGGACATGCTCTATCAATATAGTTATCGTCCGTCGTTCACCAACCCCAAATATCGTCCAGGACGTCAATTTTTCACCGCCCACTTGACATCAAGCTCTATAGCCTCCGAAAGAAGAGCAGGAGTCCTCAAAATTCTCGATGATTATCCTTTGGACGGCATCTTTGGCTGTCCTGTAGAGTTATGGCATCGACCTATTTGTGTCATTTTCTTTGGCCAGTAAGCGGTTTTGGAACCTCGTACTTTAGCTTTAAAGGCAACTTCTTTTTCTTTCCCTTCTGGTTGACAATCGTATTCAATCGATCGCGTGCCCGCCAGTTTCCAGATAGGCAGCACGAGCTTTCCCTGGCCTTGTCCTCGACTTCTCTGGGGCCAAGATGCTTGAGAAAATCAGACTTTGACTCTTCAAGTCGTCCAGACCAAGAAGCAGACTTCGCCGCGATGCTCTGCGGCCAATCTGCAGCCCTGCTTCACTGAAACCAGGGGAGGCGTAAAGCAACGATTTCCCAACCGATTCAATGCCATTTTTGAACGTCCCGCCCTTTCCACCACTGGCTGAAGTCACGCCACACCTTGCGTTCGTTTCTGGCTAGGGGGTGGCCTCGCTTCAGCCAATGGCGAACGACAGGAAATTCAAAAATGGTTCGAACCCGACCCCAGCCGCCACGTTTCGATGGAGGCGAAACGCAGTAGGCGCCCGTGTGCTGTGCGATGTCAGTGCACGTTAAAAGATCCCCAGGTGGTCGAAATTATTCCGGGGACCTCCACTAACGCACCTCTCTCTTCTTTCACTCCCACCTTCCTTCCTTCCCTTACGGCGCGGTTCGGGTGTCCGCCGAGATATGTGAGACAGACACTGCGCCATTTACTTTCTTAAAACTCAACGTTCAACAGGAGCAGGCTATACAGGGTGTTTCACCTAAGACTTTCTGCAATTTTTAAAAATAAGCTATTTGAATTAGATGCGCGCTTTTTCTCCCATAGCATTGTCAGTGGTGTAGTACATCATAATTCAACTAAGACGTGCTAACTAGCAGGCTTGTTAACCAATATTTAATACTTAACTTTTAAACTATTACCGTTGGGCTCCTTAATTATTGAGAGGCATGCAGCCCACCGTAAGTAATGTCCATATCCGTTTTTAGAATTTCGAGAACGCGATTATCCTCGGCGCTGTGGCCCAACAAACTTCGCCTACATCGCGCCAAAATACATGCGGTTTGAGAAGCTTGCAGGCAAAGCAACCTCTCCAGTGAACCTAACTCGTCGAAATAGCCAAAATTTGTTGGGTCAAAGCGCCGAGGATAATCGCGTTCTCGAAATTCTAAAATCGAATATGGACATTACTTACGGTGGGCTGCATGCCTCTCAGTAATTAAGGAGCCCAACGGTAATAGTTTAAAAGTTAACTATTAAATTTTGGTTAACAAGCCTGCTAGTTAGCACGTCTTAGCTGCATTACGATGTACTACACCACTGACAATACTATGCCAGAAAAAGCGCGCATCTAATTCAAATAGCTTATTTTTAAAAATTGCAGAAAGTCTTAGGTGAAACACCCTGTATACCGCAGCAGACACAGGACAGAGAGAGGTGACGACCTTCCTCCGTCCTGTGTCTGTTGCGGTGTATAGCCTCCTGACATCTCACCAACTGGCCTACATTCGATGGAGGCGAAGTTCTAGAGGCCCGTGCACTGTGCGATGTCAGTGCACGTTAAGGAACCCCAGGTGGTCGAAATTTCCGGAGCCCTCCACTACGGTGTCCCTCATAGCCTCAGTCGCTGTGGGACGTTAAACCCCATAAACCGCCGCCGCGGTGGCTCAGCGATTATGGTGCTCGGCTGCTGACCCAAAAGACGCGGGTTCGATCCCGGCCGCGGCGGCTAGAATTTCTTTGGAGGAGAAATTCTAGAGGCCCGTGTACTGTGCGATGTCAGTGCACGTTAAAGAACCCCAGGTGGTCGAAACTTCCGAAGCCCTCCACTACGGCGTCTCTCATAGCCTTAGTCGCTTTGGGACGTTAAAACCCCATAAACCAAACCAAACCAACTGGCCTACACATCTACCCTACCAACTTTCAACCCATTCCGGAAGGAATCGCGAAACTATACTAACCGCAGCCATGAACCACCACCACCACCCCCATCAAATTCTGCAGTATCGATACTTCAGTGGAACACAGGTATTCGCTGTTCACAACTCGACTGAACGTGAGTGCGTTCCGGACTGTATGCGCATGCGCTGTAAGCTGCACGAGACACTGAAATCCGCCAATAGCAACGCTGTGGCCACAGCCCCCTGTGGATGTCGCCACGCCCACACGGGCAGCTTTGAAATGGTGTATGCATGCGCACCTGAAAACTGTAGTCCCTCACATAGCTCTTTCTCCGTTTCCCTCCATCGTTACCTGCACTTAGGGGAAACAAACCTCGGGGCCGGGTTTACGTGCGTGGGCGAAGGCAGCGTACGAGCAGGATTCATAAGAAGGAAGCTACAGCATGCGTGGGCGATAAACGAGAACCGGAAAGGGGCAAAAAAAAAAAAAAGGTGCATGCACACGCATGTAGTACAGCGCGCACCAGGTTGCACCGAAACCGTACACGCGCGCAGGCCGGATATGTATACGCGCACGGCAGCTGCGCACAAACGGGGGTACAAGAGAGCAGAGCGAGAGTCGTGGGCTCGGCTTTCACAGACCCGTGGCCCAGGCGCGTGAATGAGCTCTGCCTACGCACACGTACTACGCAATGCCGACGCCACGCCGTGCGGAGCGGTCCTATGACCGACGCGTATAGCACCTGCACTCACTCTCCGCTGGATGCAGTGTTTCGTGCACGCATTTTAGTACGCTAGAACTAGTGGTGGCCATTCCCCGCGTTTAGCCGCTCTCTCGCTCTCGCTTTCTCTCTCTGTCTGTCTGTCTGTCCGTCTGTCTGTCTGTCCGTCTGTCTCTCCCTGTCTGTCTGTCTGTCTCTCCCTGTCTGTCTGTCTGTCCGTCGTCTGTCCGTCCGTCCGTCCGTCCGTCCGTCCGTCCGACCGACGACTGGGTGGAATTGAAGCGTTTTCTAAGCGAAATGATAACCATGCACTGCTAGGTGCCCAGTGCATCGCCCGAGTGCATCAGCTATACGTATATGGACAATCACAGATGAGAAACAGACCGAAAAATAGAGAGCATAAACGCAAAAGCAAAGAGCCCAGCGGCAACATCCGAGTAACACGGCCTGCTTATTACGCAGAGACCGTACTATAGTTTCGACCGTGAAAGCCACCTAGCGGTAGCAGTCGACACTAAGCTCGGAAGAGCAATTCCCCCACCACATAACCCCTTCTATTTTTTCTTCTCCCAACCCTCCTATAGCCGCCGCGGTGGCTCAGTGGTTATGGTGCTCGGCTGCTGACCCGAAAGACGCGGGTTCGATCCCGGCCGCGGCGGCCGAATTTCTTGGGAGGAGAAATTCCAGAGGCCGGTGTACTGTGCGATGTCAGTGCACGTTAAAGAACCCCAGGTGGTCGAAATTTCCGCAGCCCTCCACTACGGCGTCCCTCATAGCCTGAGTCGCTGTGGGACGTTCAACCACCTTAAACAAACAAACAACCCTCCTATTTTTTCTTCTCTGAAGTCTACTGCGATGGCGTACGACGCGCGCACCGCTCGTCCAAATACCGGTTTATCGGCACTGAAATGAGGGAGTCATTCCATCCAAACGGATATACCGAATAGTGCCTAAAGAACCGCAATTCCAACAAATCGGGCGCTGCATGGCTCCGTAAGTCGCACGTTGGTACGCACGCGCACAGTAACAACACACGTCGGCCCCCAGACCGCCGTGGTCACGGGCGTGCCGCGTCCGCTAAGGCACCAACTTTATCGCTCGCTTTAATCTCGCGTTTCGCAGCGTCTTTCGTCCATTTCGCACTGGGAAGAAACAGTGGAAACCCCAAAACAAACGGCGACGATATAGTATAAGCACGAGTAGGTGCGGTACGAAGCATAAACTGCGCACGCTGTGACCTTGCCGCCCGCCGCGGTGGCTCAGTGGTTACGGAGCTCGGGCTGGTGACCCGAAAGACGCGGGTTCGATCCGGGCCGCGGCGGACGAATTTGGATGGAGGCGAAATTCTAGAGGCCTGTGTACTGTGCCATGTCAGTGCACGTTAAAGAACCCCAGCTGGTCGATATTTCCGGAGCCGTTCACTACGGCGTCCTTCATAGCCTGAGTTGCTTTGGGAAGCTAAGACCCCATAAAACAATAAACCAATCAATATTCCTTCCAAGAAAACTGAACCAATATGGCGGCGCTATGAAGGACGTAGCTTCTCGGACGTAGCCTAGGCATAGAATCGCGTTTGTTTCAAAATTTCACGATAAACTCGCTCTTGTTTCTTGCTGCTTTTAAACTCGTGAGTCAGTCTTTGGTACCTCGACCGTGTTAAAGGACTGGACAAGAGATAGGGAATATATATCGCTGTCTGACACGCGAAAACCGCTGGCGTGAATGCGGAGCTGTGGACGCGCACTTCAGAGATAATCTAAAAACAATAGCATCGACGATTGAGAGTCGTGCAATGAGCGAACGACGAAACGAGAAGCGCGTTTTTTTTTTCTTTCGTTTTTTTTTTCGCATTTAGCACTACAGGTAAGCAAGATCCGGCAACTGTCACGCGGCTTGCGCAGGAACGAACCTACGCCGTCACCGTCGCACGAGTTGTAGCCGCTAAAGCTGCCCCCCTTTTGCGTTTTTTCCTTGCTCGTAAATTTCAAATACCACGCGCTACTTTAGGTACAAACGCAGTTTTCTAATTGCGGGTACAAGTGGGAAAACGAGAACAGTCGGGTCGCCTTCCCCCGCGCACTACTTTCACGGAGCAAGCGTGGCCCGCGCTGTTTGTTCCTAAGCCGCGGATACACGTAACGAGGATACAATCTTTTCGCCCGATTCTATACGGCCCCTTACCATATCTGCTCATCCAAGAGCTAATTTTTATTTATTTTTTTATTTTCAGTAAATAAAACTTATTCCTCCTCCTCCTAGTGCATGATTCTTGTCAGAGCGATAGAAGGCACAGGGCCACAACTGCAGGTAAAAAAACAAAAAATCAGAATGCAACAATAAGGCCTGCCATGAGCGTGACATTCATGCACAAGGCTCCTTGCGCTTGAGATGTGTCCCTTAGTGTCTTGTGTGCTCGAGACAAATACGAGACAAATGGCGTCTCGTATTTACACAGGTCCAGAGAAACAATCTGGTTTGGTTTATTGGGGTTTAACATCCGAAAGCAACTCAGGCTATGAGAGACGCCGTAGTGAAGGGCTCCGGAAATTTCGACCACCCGGGGTTCTTTAACGTGCACTGACATCGCACAGTACACGGGCCTCTAGAATTTCTCCTCCATCGAAATTCGACCAAAGCTATATAACAGCTCTCGCTGCAAAAAAAAAGGGGGGGGGGGGGGGGGGGGGAAATACAGGTGTCGCCACCACCGATCGACTTCGCAAACCAATTGCGTGCGTCGACGCAGTTTTTTTTTTATATAGGGGCGGGAGTGGATCTTAGAGGCCGGGATACTCCGCGTTCACTTAAAAAGGGGGATCACAGAGTCCTTGTTGGTGTGTATACGTCACAAGTTTGAATCCATCTCCGGCAAAAAAAAATGTTTAAAGTAATTTTGTAAGCGATAAACGAGCATTCCGCTTCCACATAAGCATTAACGTAGCCACAAATTGCCATGGAATCTATCTTTACTAAGAACACAAATCGGACGGAGCCGTCCACAGCGTTCCTTTAAGACGCTGCGCCGCACCCGAACAAGCGCGCGATTGAGAGATGCAGATGTGCGACGTATTCCAAACCTCGGACCACCTTTCCGAAAACCGGTCCCCGCAGTACGAACACGAAGGATGCAGTGGAGCGACGACTCTATGCCCTCGTCCCCTGAGCGTGTGGGCGTACAAAGACGTCATCCATCAGACGCAGGAGACAGGAGATCGACGTCACCGAGGAGAGCGGCGGTGCCCGGGCGATACCCGACCCGTCCGGAAGAACACGCCGAGAATGCCGCCACGAAAGAGATACCTTTGGAATGGTACCAATTTCCGACATAATGCGACGTCATCTGGGACGACGAGCTGAGTGATTAGGGGCGACTACGCAACACACTTTCAGCACTCGACTGCGCGGGGCGCCCTCTGGGATTCGTAGCACGATAGTGAGCGTAACGGTCGCTGAATACGCCCATACTTTCTCTAAGTAACTATACGCTAACCATCACCGATATTTAAGCGGAGACGGAAAACAGAGACCTCGCTTGCCAGTCGCCGCCACCTCCTCCTCGCCCCAATGTGCAGTGAAACTCCATTGGACGTTCAATGGATGTCCGCACGATGTCCCACACACCCCCAGGACATCCAAGAGAGGTTCAGTGCCCATTGCGTTCTTCCTCAGGCCGCTCAGTGGACGTCCGCACGATGTCCCACACACCCCCAGGACATCCAAGGGAGGTTCAGTGCCCATTGGGTTCTTCCTCAGGACGCTCAGTGGACGTCCGCACGATGTCCCACACACCCCCAGGACATCCAAGGGAGGTTCAGTGCCCATTGGGTTCTTCCTCAGGGCGTTCAGTGGACGTCTGCACAATGTCCCAGACATCCCCAGAACATCCAGGGGAGGTTCAGCGCCCATTGGGTTTCTCCCCAGAGCGCCGGCCCGAGCTCCTGCGGGCTCTTCGTCGTCGCGACCGTAATGGGCCGTTGCTCGGCTAAGCCCCTAGTCGCACGCACCACAAACTGTTCATCCGCTCTCGGGACAGAAGTTTTCGTTCTCACAAATTCCCCCTCCCTCCGAGCCACCTATACACCAGCCCCCGAAGCAATTAGTCCTGCAGGGTCCCAGGAAGCCAGCAGGGGAAGGGGAAATCCCCGCTCTCTTCAGACACACCCGTGTTTCGACCGCAGAGCTGCTACAGTGTTCGCCGGCACTGCAGGCTAACAAAACTGCGGCGGCGTGCATGAGTGTGCGGGTTGCAAGCGGTCTTGCGTACGCACGAGTACTACACTACACGCGCCGTCGGCGGCGACGTTCCGGTCTGGGAGTCACAGCGACAGATGCTCTTTCTGAACACACACACGCGAGCTGTGGTTGCGCACTTAGCTAAGCCAGCTGCCATATCGCCCCACCTCGCCCGAGAACCGTGCAGTGCCGCGAGAGCCCGTAACTTAGCGTCGGCAAAACGTCGGGGGTCGAAGTCCAAACAAAAAATCCCTTCCCACGCGTAACAAGCGGGCTCGTGATTGGCTGGCACCTCACGAATCGGCCGCCCGGCGGACAGAGCCAATGGCGCGGCCGCAACCAGGACGACTCCTCACCAGGCGGCGAAAAGTGCGAGCCAGCCTCAACCAAGCTGCACGGTTCTAGCGTAACAGAGCGTGGCAGAGTCGGGGGGAGGCGGCGGCGGCGGCATCCCGTTCGTGTAGCCGTGCTGTGGGCCCAGACGAAAACAATAATTAACGGCAGCCACGCGTGATGAGAGCGGAGAAGGAAGGCAGTCCGCAGACTGGGAGAGGAGGGTGCGGAAAAGTAAAGACCAGACAGAGAGAGAGAGAGGAGGCAGAAAATGAATACCCGCTCGCGGTACGGGGAAGGGGCAACGGGGTGGGAAGCCGTCACCTTAGAGACGACCCCGCCGAGACCTTTCCGCCGCACCAGCGCCGCCCGACAGCGGTGGCGACAGTCGAGGATGAGGAGGAAGGTAAACGTCATGCGACGGAGGTGGTTACACAAGCAGGCAGCCAGTAGACGCGTGGGAGAGGTGCTTTCGTAATGCTGCCGCCAATTACACGCGAAGCAGTTTCGAAGTTCCGCTCCTGGCGCCGGTGGCGCCACAGCGGGAAATTCGAATCTGAACGTCCGTTATTTCTAGTTTTCTTCCCCTTTTTCCGGAGCTAACGCGCACCTCGAAGTACTCCGGTTGGGGAATTCTGAAACCGGCGAGCTCCCAACAGAGGCCATTTGAAGTGGCGGCCGTAGCTGCCACTGAAATGGACATGCCCGAAGTTTCGACGCAGATGGCACACATCGTTTTCGTCCGAAGGCAACGCTCCCAAGTACCGAAAGGCATAACCCAACCACACAACACAATTTCGCCTCCATCGAAATTCGGCCGCCGTGGCCGGGATCGAACACGCGTCTTTCGGGTCAGCAGCCGAGTGCCGTAACCACTGAGCCACTGCGGCGGTGTGTGTGTGTGTGTGTGTGTGTGTGTGTGTGTGTGTGTGTGTGTGTGTGTGTGTGTGTGTGTGTGTGTGTGTGTGTGTGTGTGTGTGTGTGTGCGTGCGTGCATTGCGCGCGTGCGTGTGTGTGTGTGTGTGAGAGAGAGAGAGAGAGAGAGAGAGAGAACGAGGCGCTAGGGAAGGGGAACACTTTGACCGCTGCTGTCTCTGCGCGAACACTGATGATGATGATGTTGAATTTTAATAGCTCAAGAACATCTGCGACCAAACAGCGCCACGGCACAAGGTAAGGTCAGAGACCCGTTCCGCAAGCATTTCGCCCCAGAAAAGCCTCGCACCAGACCATGTAGCAGCTTGCACCAACACTACCCCCGGTGGGTACCCGACGGCACTGTAGACTGAACCCCGCGCTTCCCGCACGCGGGGCGGACGAACACTGTTGAAGCGGGCCCGCAATATGGCGTCGGGAGAGGGGGGGAACACTGTGCAAAGGTGACCACGCGAGCAGCGCACGCAAAGTTCACGCATCTGGCGATCACGTGACGAAAAGCGCGCCAGCTGGCTTTGGGGTCACTCAGGGGGCAGCTGTTACCGAGAGAGGGAGTGGCTGCCAACAGTGCACTCTCGAGGGTCACTGAGCGCACTGCACAATCAGCGGTCAGAACCCAGACCGGAAGCGTATTCCTTTGTCTTAAAACAGGAAGAAAAAATCTACGAGCCAAATAAACTTGTAGACACGACGGACGCATGCCGTGGTGAAGAGCTCCGGGTTTCTGTCCACCACCTGGGGTTCAATAGCCCGCATCGAAATTTCACTACACACGGCCGTCTACGTGCATCTTGCCCGCATTGCGGCGGGGGATCGAACCGTGAACTCTAGCTCACTCCTCGGCCATCGTCCGGGGTGGTTCCTTTACACTCGCGTGCTGTCGCTGGCTGAGACAATTTTAATTATTGGGCTGGGGATGACGACTGACCATCGCTTTCGCAGATAAGGGAATATAATTAGCGTCAAGCGCCTTATCTTCCATCGTCACGTGGCGGTGACAGCAGCCCCACATGGAAGTAAGACAGCTCACAGATTCCACGGGAAACTTCGTCGGGCACGGGCTCGCGACCCGTGCCTCGGCGGCAACGAACCTTCGAGGTGAGGCGGCGACACTAGTAAGTGCGCTCGGCAGTCGTCGATGATCAGGATGGCCGTCCCTCTCGACCTCGCTGAATTTAAAAGGCGGTTGCCAACCTTCGAGATGAGGAGTGCGATAATCTCGAACATACGTGAAACATACGTTCGAGATTATCGAGATGAGGCTGCGCTCGTGTGGATGTCAATGAGTAATCGTTCCTTTATTACAAATCTAGTCCCCCTTGGGGGATTCCCCTAAAACATTTGACTAAGATGTGAAACAGTTGCACACAGTTACAATCATTCGAGAAAACATGAAAAACATGAAAAAAAAAAGGTTAGCAGCACCACAGAGGGCTATGCGAAAAGTCGAACCTCTCCTCCAATATCGAATAAGCCACAGCCGTCTTCGATTCGGGGCGACGACCAAGTATTTCTCCTCGGCAGCTTCGACTGTTTTCGACCCGCTCTAAGGTTGCCAGCGCTCTAGACGACACACATGTCCGTTCGTGGCGAAATACTTAATCCTGCCAAATTCGCAATTGCAAAGCAGTCTGTTCAAAAACAGTGTGAACAAAATATTTACGTTCTCTCTGTATTCGCTTTGACGTCGACAAAATTATCCTTCTTTCTCAGTGAAGAAACGAAGAGCAAGTGAAAGTACGACCCACACAGCCGAACATTGCCGTTCAGCCGAGCTAGCGGCTCCCGAAGGCAGTCATTTTGTCACTACTGTGCGAAACTCTTTCGAAACTGAATCGAATACGAATGGGCTCGCTTTTCTTCCGGATCGAATATGAACAGTCCAGTTAAACTAAACGAATCGAATATTCGTGCGCGATTATTTACTACCAACGCGATTATTCGTACGGATCGAATATTCGCGCAAGCGAATATTCGCACGAAACAGCGAAGCGCCAGTGGCGACGCAGTAGAAGTGAGGGAATTATACCGCGAGGAGCAAAGCTGCAAAACAGGACGGGACAACACAGGGCAACACTGATCTCAACCAGGAGACACCCAACACAAAGCTAAACTCTGTGACCGTAGTGTAATGTGCAGAGGTAAAATTATGCTGCGCGGATGACGGAGTGGGCCTTGTTTCTGAAACAGTAGTCGAAAAAGAAAAAAGAAACAATGCCGTGCCCTATTCGAACTTGAAAGCCAGTTAATTGAAAACTATTCGCGAACTTGAGATCAGATTCGAATCGTTTCGAATAATATCCAGCATGCACTATTTAATTCGTTCAGCGAATCGAACAGAAGGGTATTCGATATTTCGAATATATGCACACCCCTATTCAACACCCTCCGAGTACAGGACTATATTCAGCGAATCCTAAACTATAGACGAATTAGTGGCGTACGGCAAAGAAACGGGAAATTAGTACCCTCTGTCAAATAGTCAGGGAAGCATTTACAGTGTCGGCTCTAAAAGACGATGACATACGGTATACCGTATGTCATCGTCTTTCAATGGCGACCCACGTCTTTCAATGGCAAGGCGCCATCCAACCTCGAAAGCAGTTATGTGCAAGGGTGCGGTTCCCAGGACATATTCGAGATTTCGAATACGATGTGGCATTTTTTATTTGATTCGCATGATTCTTCACCTTTCTAACGAGAAACTTTGTATGGTCACTTCAAAGGTAACGCTGGATTGGTTTGTTGGGGTTTAACGTCCCGAAGCAACTCAGGCTATGAGGGACGCCGTAGTGAACAGCTCCGGAAATTTCGACCACCTGGGGTTCTTAACGTGCACTGACATCGCACAGCACACGGGCCTCTAGAATTTCGCCTTCATCGAAATTCAGCCGCCGCGGCCGGGATCGAACCCGCGACTTTCGGGCCAGCAGCCGAGCGCCGTAACCACTTAGCCACCGCGGCGGGGTCAAAGATATTGCGGCGACAATAAGCCCGGATTTGTGGGTACATACTGGACGAAGTCTTATTTTAAGAATTAATTTCTTGAACTTTTTTCCTGACTAAATGCAAAAGGAAAATGGCTGCCAATGCGGTTCGTGATGAATTGTAGCGCGAAGATAGCACGGTATTGCCAATGTAGTTTCCATATGGAAAATTTCTCGTTCAGTCTGCCTCGGTCGTGGCACATTTCTTGCATCCGGCGTTTTCTCCTCAAATCTTCGCTAGACTCTGTCGCAGCTCCGACGCAAATTGGATTGCGTTAGCTTATTTAGTTATTTTTTTCCATACGGCTACAACGGTCACTTCCCCTGTCACATCATCCATCAGCGAACAAGACACAGTGCGCGGTTACTGCGTTATAAATCCAACAACCGTAAGCATTTGCCCAAAGTGCTCAGACACGCTTAAAAAGGGCGGCGCCGCTAAGAACCCCATTAACATGACGCACACAGAGAGCACTCAACTTTTATTTTTAAAAAAAAACGCAGTTATCGCTCCGAGCGCTCGTCGTCATGACCGCATGGTTTCTTCGCTCAGCTGCTATATTTTTTTTTTCTTGCATATCTCCTCCCGCACACATAACGTCCCAGTGCACGGCCTCTGGATATTCTGAATGAAGGCATGCGACGGGACAGTCGAAGGCAGTGGTTTGGGGGCATTCTGACACGACCAAAACAGCTCTGCTCGGCACTGGCGTCGCAATTAATTCGAAACGTTTCTTTTTCGCCAACTCGTCGCGGAATGTTGGTCCCATTCTAAAACGAGAAACACGCCAATGCCTGACATACATTCTTACACGGCACAGAACGTATGCAACTATATGTGCACACGTACGCACACTATTTTGCCTTCAATTGCGAGGAAAATGTGTTCTGTAAAAGTTTACTTTTACAAAGAAATAAGGGAGCTTCGCACAGCTAACGCGTCCCCATTTGACGAACACGAACGCGTATCACGTGCTTGCAGTCGGTAAGCGCTACATACCTGGATGTTACAGCACGTAATACGGTATTCAACTTCTTCACCATTCAAGTTCTTCACAATCTATCGGCTGCCGATAGCTTTCTTCCTGTTCCTTTCAAGCCCTGTTAAGGATTGACAGTAAAACATTTTATTCGTCGGAAAGAGCTTGGTACTAAGAGGTCGCGTTAAGTGGTGGAGAGTACTATCAGGAAGAAATGAAACGCGAACAACACAACTGAACCACGCACTGCAAAATAAGCAGCACTTAGCCAGGGGAAGCAGAATACTAGCTCCTGCTAAATTTATTTTGAAGGCACGAAGACTCTTTTTTAGAAGTGTTATTCAACCGCGCTTGTTGTTCCAATACAGGAGCTAATACGTTGGTGTTTTTGTGTTGCCACCTCAGTTTTCTTGTTCGCGTTTCATTCGTTGCTGATAGTGCATAGCCCTCGACGACTTTGTCAGCCACTTACGGGGCCTGCAGTCTTGCGAGGCTTTCAGAATTCGCGCTCTAACTTTGCGGAACCAACAACGAAGTGTATCGCTATTCCTTACACACCTCTCGGCTTCACAAGGAATGACCGTTACAAAAAAGCTTCGTGATTCAAAACCAAACTGAACGACACCTTCAGCCCACAATTGCCCTACCAGCCTTCGATAGCACGTATACATATACTAAAAACTATCCTGACGACGAGAAACGCAGCCGTTGACAGGGTGACTCCCGTAATTGCGGTTCGGCGCGCTCTCAACACTAACGCGGGCCCGTCGAAACCGCGGCGCGAAAGTAAAAAAAAAAAAAAAGTCTCCCGTCCCGCGTTCCCATTCCCGCGAGGCGCACGCGGGCCACATAATTAAGGCCGAACTTCACGAAAGCGTAAAGGCGTGCATGCGGAAATAAAATAATAAAAAAGGAATCACAGGCAGCCGGGTACAATAACGTTATCGCCAGCGAGTTGTTCTACAGGTCGAGGACACTGCAGTGTCGAGGCGCGAGACACGGCTGAGCAGCCCTTTTACCGAGTCAAGATAGCAGCAGCAACAAGGCGACGACCGTTTCTGCCGAATTGCCCGTACACTCGAGCTGCTCATGTACACAGCTATCTTTTGAGGAAATCGTCGGCGCGGGTTGTCGGAGAGCGCTGAAAGCACTAAGTGCGAGCCGACTGCGCGCCTTCGGAGTCGCTTGTGAAGGTACACAACGCGCGAGGCTGCTCTTTATAAAAAATGGTCTATATACTGTCTATAGACTCCTTGCAGACTCATTGCCTTCCTATAGATATTTGTCTATAGTGTATAGGCTGTGTATGGGTAAAAGTCTAATAAAAGTTGGTTTAGGTTTAATGGTTTATTGGGCTTTATCGTCCCAAAGCGACTCAGGCTATGAGGGACGCCGTAGTGAAGGGCTCCGGATATTTCGAGCACCTGGGGTTCTTTAACGTGCACTGACACCGTACAGTACACGGGCCTCTAGAATTTCGCCTCCATGGAAATTCGACCGCCGCGGCCGGGATCGAACCCGCGTCTTTCGGGTCAGCATCCGAGCGCCCTAACCACTGAGCCACCGCGGCGGACCTATAGAGTATGTACGGAGTTTGTACTGCCTATAGACTAGGCGCCTACAGATTAGAGTATAGGATTTGTCTATAGAAAGTCTACAGGCCTCAAAGACAAAAGTCTATGCGCACTCTATAATAGACTGTGTAAAAAAAAATTTTCGTAAGGGTGCGGAAACTGCAACAACCCTCTGAGGAAACGCCTAGTCCGACGACGCCACTCGTGAACAGTTGATTCGAGAAAAGCGACGATTCCAGCGGGTAAAATGGAAAACGAAACTGCATAATGGTCCTGGTTGGCAAATCGTGACAACATTACTCGGCGCGACACACACAGAAAGCCAGAAAAAAAGGACGACAGACGACGGCTGCTGGTGTCGACTGTAAGGCTCTGGCAACACTGACAACGTTGACGTTTTCTGCTTCTGCAATGGAGAGCATAAAATTAATTCGCTTTAAACCATACCGATACAATTTTTAAATTATTGTGCCGACTAATAGTTAACTCCTTGCATTAAACTTTGAGAATAATGTTTGTTCATGCTTACGTATCGTGCACGAAAGTGCTCGTTGGCGCCGTTCGAAGCAATGCTAGGAACATTGGGCAACGCTCGAAGGCCCTCCAAATCTCGATAGAGTTCCGCGTTGCTCCGTTGACTCGACAGACTATTGAGTCGATGGCCATTCGAACTGCCCGTGTAGCAGCGCTCGATCGCCTTGAAGTCGATAGACTATCGGTTCGAGGGCCTTCGAAACGCCCGTGTGACAGGGTATAAGATCCGCCACGGAAGCTGCCATCATGCCCTAGCACTCGCACGCCCGCTCCGAGTTTTGTCTATAGTGAAAAACACTACAGATAATGTGTCGCGCCAGTTCAGCCCGTTGGAAGACGGCCTGAGAGGTTTGATGTCCCGGAGCCGCGCATGGATTATGAGATACCTATATCGGACGGCTCCGTATTACTTTCGACCACCTGGGGGAGGGGTTAAACATGAGCCGGCATCACCACGGGCGTCCTATGCGTTTTTCGGCTCCATCGAAATGCAGCCGCCGCTGCTGGGATTCGAACCCACGACTTCGTGCTCGGTGGCAGAGCCTCTGAGCCAGCGAGCCACCGCGGACAGTGAACACGAAACGGATACATTAACGACGCGTTGCGCGAAGACAAAAGCTCCGCGTTTTTGAGGCGAAAGCCTTTAAAGGCCGGGGTATACATGCGACGTTTTTTTCGACGACATTCGCGCGGCAGAAAACGTCGCGGCGGCGCGACGGCCGGCTGGAGATACATGGAGCGTTCAAGCGGCGGCGCGCCGCTGCGTACCCCTCGACGCGAAAGCAAATGTGATCAACAAGTGGCAAACACCACTGCGCAAGGAGGTCTGTGAGAACAGCGACGCTGACCATTCTGTTAAAATCAGGAAAGTTTCACTTCGACACCACTGTACAAATTTTAGCACGCGCGCTTAAGTATCTATACAGATGTGCGTGCTCGAATGCATGCCGTCGCGTACCTTTGGACGCCCGCTTAGCCGCGGAGACCAGCGGCTGCGGTTTTCTTGGACACATTCGGTTCAGGGAGGGAGCGCAGGCATTCCAATCCAAGATTCGGCCGTGTTCTCCAAAAAAAGCGACATTTCAAGTCTGATGAAGCAGTTTATTTTCACGAAAATAACATTTCCGTGCCAAAAACACTGCGTAGCTCGACGGCCATGGCGGCCATGTTGGCGGCGGCAGGCAGAGGACCGGAAGAGCGGGCTTTCTGCGCTGCTATTGGCTCGCTTCAGCCGCCGCTTCCGGTCTCACCGGACGCCGCGCGTCAAAATCTAGCCGGTCCTGATCGGCGGCGGCGGGCGTTTTTCTCGACGCCGGGCGTCAGATCTGCGCCGTCGGGCGGAAATCGACGACTCGCCGCGGTAAAAACGCTCCATGTATTCCGGCCTTAAGAACTCATACTGTAGTCCGTTAGCAGAGGGTGTCACACCTTTGGCAGCATTTAACTCGTGTTAACTAAAAAAGACAGCAGAAAACCAATTGGTTGCCACAGATAAAAGAGAAAAAAAAATGGACTTTGAAGCCAAGTTGGATGACTGCAGATTGATTGGTTAATTAATTATAAGCAAAAATGTCGAAGCTGCGTCGAAATAGCGCGGGCGTCGACATAGCCACCGGAACGGTGTGACGTCACATCCACCGGAAGTCGTAACGGCATAGTGAAAATTTTCAAGAACGGTCGGAAAGACGTCGGATTTGTGTCAAATTAGAAGGAAAAATGTGTAATTACGCGTAATTAACACTTAAGATCCCCCACAAGTTGCATAATTTGGGTATCGATATAGCCACGGCAACGGTGTGATGACACATCCACCGGAAGTCGCCACGGCATACTGAAAATTGTCGCAGGATGGTCGGACAAACCTCGGATTTGTGTGAAATTAGATGGGAAAATGAGTAATTTAGCGCAATTAACACTAACTACAACAGCAGGGAGCCATCCTTTCTTGACTTCTGAACACTATTACCTTCCTTTCACTTTCTTGCTCTTTTTACGTCGCAGCTTCCCACAAATTACTCGTCGGTCTGTGTAATAGTAATCGAACTGCGCAACGAAACCGGACGCCGCTTTAAACGATAAAAAAAAAACTGGTACGTTTCGCCGCATCACAACAACCTCCATGACAAACATTTTCAGCCTCAACGCAACGCGAACGGTTCCGAGGGGCGTTCGCCGAGATAGCGAAACGCGCCAGTTCACAAAAAGTCGGCTAAACGGCTGCCTTCGATATATACGCGCAGGCTGCTCTCCAGGAAACGTGCCGGCGGGCATATCGAACGTCATTTCCGGAGCGCCATTCGACGCAGCGTCCCTTCCATTATCCTGATCGCTCGCAGCAGGACAAAGGCGCTGCCGCGCCGCCCACAGCTCCGCTCAGAGCTATATAGTTAACGCATCCAACGCCACCCCTTGAAAATGACCCATGCCGGACGACGTCTGCTCCTTCACTGAGATATCTGTCGTGCTTCCGTCCGTTATTTTTTTTTTTTTTTTTTTGGGGGGGGGGGAGGGGGGCGTTTAGTCACCTTCTTCGGCCGGACAAACACAGCACACTACATGCGGAACACACACACACAGGGGCACCTGCTCCGATGAAGCGGTGGTCCCGGGTTCGAACCCCGGACCAGGACGAATTTTTCTTTAACTACGAAGTTTCTGAGAAAGCTGTATATCTTTCCTTTGTAGCCGTATGGCTGCGCTCGGGTGGACGTCAGTGAGTAATTACTCCCTTATTACAAATCTACTCCACCTTGGGGGATTCCCCTAAACATTTGGTCAAACTGTATCTTACTAGTAGCCACACCTACGGTGCATGAACGAACGTGAAGGATGACGAAAATGGCTCAACATAAACTGAGGACAACCCAGTGAGCTGTGGGAAGGAAAATATGTGTAACGTTAAGAGACCGGAAGCGGGCATCGTGGGTGAGGGAACAAACGAGGGTTAATGACATCCTAGTCCAAATCGAGAGGAAGAAATGGGCTTGGGCAGGACATCTAATGCGAAGGCAAGATAACCGCTGGTCCTTGAAGGCAAGCGTAGCAGGGGGCGGCGGAAAGTTAGGTAGGCGGATGAGATTAAGAAGTTGGCGGAGATAGAGTGGCGGCAACTGGCTAAGGACAGGGTTAATGGGAGAGACATGGGAGAGGCCTTTGCCCTGCAGTGGGCGTAGTCAGGCTGATGATGATGATGTGGTTGGATGCGTTTCGCGTCGTTATAATAGGCTAGTTTGCTGCCTCTTCCCGCGACCGTATTCTCTAACGATCCATTTCGTCTTCCATACGGCGTGGCCGTGACGTCAATCGCGACGAAACCAACGGCAGGTGAGGAAGCAAACAACCAACCACCAGAGAGGCACGGCAGGTCAGGCAGTAGTCCCGCCCTCTTGCTGCCGCATCCAGTCCGTCACAGCCGCATGGACCACGCAACGCCAATTCGTCGCAATACAGTGACACTCAGGTTGTTTGCCGAGAAAGAACATCACCGATAAAGCTCGTCGGGCGCTGTCGTGCTCCGCCACTCGTCGATGCGTTGGCGCCGATCCGCCAGTCCAGCATGGGCGCGGGACACGTCCGTGAAAGCACGTGAAACGTGAAACCGTGGCCGTTCCTGCATCTCCCCCCCCCCCCCCCCAACCTCATCTGCGTGACGTCTTCGATGACGTCAGAAGGATGCTCTACGTCAGAAGGAGCAGTGACCAATGGCAGAGAACCAAGTGGAATGGATCGTCAGAAAAGGGGGACCGCTCGGTCACTGGGTAAATTGTCATTGCAAACTCAACATCGTTTGGCTGTACTAAATACGGTTAACAGTACCTTTTGCTGGGCTAGTTGGTGTGACATTATGTTCAGGAAAGTAAAAACAACGCTAAATTTTACACAAACCTGTCCGTCTTTCTGTGTGGTTTGTGTAAAATTTAGCGCTGTTTTTACTTTCCTGAACGTATACGGTGCTTTAAAAAAGTGCGCCGACTGTCATGGGTGGTCTAAAACGCTTGGCAGCGAAGCTACAAGCGCCCAGCGCCGGTGTTTCTTCGAACCCGAGTTGGAACTTTTTTTTTTTATTTTCACGGACACGATTCGGACAGATGGTTCGGCTCTGGGAGCAAGCCGTTGGCGTGAATTTCGCCGCGATTTCAGGACGATATTCAACCGAGACTGCGAAGGATGGGATCCAAAAGCATATACACGTTTGAAACTTTTTTTTCACGTTTCCCGAAACTAGGACAGGATGGTTAACCTATCCTTCCACTCCGGGCGGCACGAGGCTCCTGCGTGGCAACCCTGTGCCCCACTGGCCGCCATATTGCACTGAAGTTCGAAACCAAAAGCTCCAACTGAGGGAAGCTTAAAACACAAAAACACGCTGCACAAAGGCAAAGCGCTTGTAAAGCTGCTGCTTTTCTAATAGGCGCACCGAAGGAAGGTGCCAAAAGTCTCCTCCACCACGCCCCGGGGCGCGGGTCATTATCAGATTTGCGGACCAGGACTGTCTCGCTCCTGCGGAAGCTAGTTCGCCCTAGGGAATGCTACCGCCCGCGTGCTGCGTGCCGTGGTCGCATGCATAAGCATTCCCAGTGTGGGCTTTTCAGCAGCAGCACACGAATTCCGCATATATGGGCATGGACGTATTAAAGCTATCGCGTCATACCCTTATAGGGAAACTGCTTTGTTTGGTTTGGTTCATTGGGGTTCAACGCCCCAAAGCGACTCAGGCTATGAGGGACGCCGTAGTGGAGGGCTCCGGAAATTTCGACCACCTGGGGTTCTTTAACCTGCACTGACATCGCACAGCACACGGGCCTCTGGAATTTCGCCTCCATCGAAATTCGGCAGCCGCGGCCGGGATCGAACCCGCGTCTTTCGGGTCAGCAGCCGAGCACCATAACCACTGAGCCACCGCGGCGGGCTAAAGGGAAACTGCATAGGTTTTAGAAATGAACGAGCTTAAGAGGGTCGAATGCGTGAAACATGCAGGAAAAGCATGCTACGTCCTTCTTGGGCTAGCATTTGAAATAGCATTTGGAATACTGAGTTAATCGCCGATTAAAATCGCGACGCCCTTCAAGCTTCTCCGCAGCGCACAGCGCCAATTGGGGGGCGCATGATGACGTCATCGCAGGTATCGGTACATTTCCAACGCACAAACGCCTGCTTTGAAGGAAAAAAACCAACGCCACCGAAGGCAAATCCCACCGACAGTTAGGCGGCGCCCAACGAGGCATGCCAGGGCGTGGCTGACGACAGCGGTAATTTGAAATCATACCTTCCGTGACGTCACTGCGAACTTCCCGGCGCTCCTCCGGTGCATTGAGGAGAAGCGCAAAATTGATTCGTCCATTACGTCGCTATTTTAAATCCTAGTGCAGAAACACTTGGCATGCTTGACCTACAGCCTAGATAGACTTGAATCCTTGAATATCTCGAAATTTTTAAAAAGTGGTGCAGTTGCCCTTGAGGCGGAGCTTAAGTGCTAGCGTAAAGAATGGCTAGCGTAAAATCTACAACCGCGACTAGAAAACTACAATGCGCCGCCACGTGTTCAGTGTGCCCCTTATAAAAATGGACTATAGACAGTCTATAGACTTCTTATTGACTCTGTTGACTTCCCATGGATATTGCTTTTTGTCTATTCATAGTCTATAGACTGTCTATAGGCAAAAGTGTACTAAAAGTGTATGGCCATAAATCTATGCATTGTCTATAGACTGTCTATGGCATTTATATTGCCTATAGACTATTCTCTAAGATTTGTCAGTAGACAGCCTATAGACTTTATAGACAGAAGTTTATAGACGCTCTATAGACTGTCTAAAACTTTTTTTGTAAGGGCGGCTGCTTTCAGTTGTTTAGTTGTCCTTATTACTTGACTTTCTCTCGCTTTTACCAACTGAGCTCGTCGCGCTACTGCCGCTTTCCCTCTGAGGCAATTAACTTTTTCGTGCTTCTTTTTTCCCACACATCGCTTAGGGTGTCCCCTGTGCATCGCACTGCTGCCCAGGCTGTAATTGCAGAACGAATAAGCAAGCAAACGCGCAGACCCTACCCATTTACTTCGTCCCGATTAGTTAGTCAAGTGTTACAAAAACGAGCACTGAAGTCCACCTGAAAGTGCTGACACGCCCTATGCACGCGGCTCTGCGGCCGCATACCACTGCTCACCAGAATGCAGCACATGCAGCGCTCATTATACCGGCAGGGCGTATAGCAAATGCGCTACCGCCCGCTTTTAACTGCTCGCATTGAGAAAAAAATAAGTGAACAACAAGCGAGGAGAGACCCTTCTGGATGCGCGCCACAGTCGGTTCGTGTACCGTGTTTTCGTTCAAGCGCAACCACACGAGATGCCACCACTCAGGATGGGGACCTCGTCCTATACGCGTCTCGATAAGTGCTCAGCGGCCCAGATCTGACCCTGCCACGTGTAAGCTAGACTCCTTTCATTCCCCCCCGCATTTGGGCGTTTTCTCTCTTTTGTCCGTCCATCCATCCATCCATCCGTCCGTCCGTCCGTCCGTCCGGCACTTCAATAAACAATGATTTAAAGTTTGATTAATCCATTATTATTATTATTGTTGTTGGTGTTGTTACTGTTGTTGTTGTTGTGTGTCTTCAAAACATGCTTTTAGGGTTTTTCAATCTGTATACGAGACGTCCCTCTTACTGACATCCACTGTTGGTGTTACTTCTCTCTCCTACTGTGATCTCTTTATGCAAAGTATGTGTGCGCATTATTTCTTATTACCTCATTTGCGAAGAAGCACGAAGACTGCACAACTGTCCCTGCGTACGTTAAACAAAGACCGATCGGTTATTACTATCTTGGCGATCGTCATCAGCGTCCACACTCCCACTGCCGTCGTTCACAATCGTTCTTGAGAAATGGTACGACAGAGAACACAAACATCGAGGAGAAAGTACACGGCACTAACGCGCACAAGAAGAGAGAAATTCTCGCCAGCCGAGCAGCAGACACGTGTAGATTTGTGGCACTGCAGACGATACACCTTCGTTTTTGTTTTGTTTGTTTTTCCTTAATTTCTGCTCCTACGCTGGCTATTTGCGGGCTTCCATCGCGAGCAGCCTGCATGTTCACTGCAGCAACGAATCCCCCCCCACCCCCCCCCCCCCCCCCGCTCCCAGAAAAAAAAAAAACAGCAAAACTGGGTGGGTGAGGAGGTGTCGGACGGCCTCCCGTGCGCGGCGGGCATACCGATATACCGCAAACCGAGCGCGAGCTCCTACGCGACACCACCGCCGGCGGAGATTCCCAGAGAAACGGCGCGGTTAAAAAAGAAAGCAAGAAAAAGGATGCGATTCGGTGGCCTTGGTTCAGGGGCGACGAAAACACATGCACGGAGGACGACAGACGTCGCCGCCGCAGCGCGCACGTCAAGGCATACGCGCAGCTAACACGCGCACGCAGATTTCCACGGAGGAGGGGGTCTGCAGGCGGTGTATATATCGGGAGCAGCAGCGGCCACGAGTCACGTGACCACAAACGCCATGCACGCATGCAAGCAGACCCCGAACTCGTTTGAATGGCGCGCAGGGAGAAGGCGGACGGCCCTTGGGGGAAAAACCCCGGGCGAGGTTTGTTGTCGCCCCCGCTCGGCTCGAACGCGATAGCACCGCAAAGTGGCGGGAAGAACGGGATTGGGCCTCGCTATCGAACACCGCGTGGCCATCCGTGTTATACCCGTGCCACATGCGCACAAGAAATGGCAGTAAATGCTTATTAAGGCGTTAATGCCATTAATTTTCGGAGTTGGTGCTACACGTCCACATTTAATGCCACTATCGAAAGTGACGATGACGATAACGCTTGCAAGGTAGTCAAAAGTTTTATCTGAATATAAACATTCCTAATGAGCACAGTATATCTGGAATGTTGTTCAAATGTAATGTAAAAACGATTTTCCAGAAAATACGGCTGTTACTGTTTAACAAGTCGGAAAAGTAGCCATAAACTCGCATGTCAGCACACAAGTCGATACGGCTGGTTAAAACGGCGCTCTTCGCATCGAAAATGCGGTATATAGGTGCCTCATCTGACTGAAAGTTAAGAATTAACCATTTCCTACTGGTTAGGAAGTTGTTCCTAACAAAGCTGCACACTTTTATGCGTGTGGAATGGGGACGAGCATACACATTGCACGGCGAATGAGTTGTGGCGAACTCAGTAGGTCGCGGATGGCAGTAAGGCTAATGCCATTAAATTTATGCGCGTGGCACCGCACGGATGCCATTGAAACTTAAGGCAGTAAGCACTTAATGGCATTAAATCTGTTCGTGTGGTACGGGTATTAGCGAGTCACGGTTAGCGAGTCACCTCGGTCACAACTGTCGACCGCGGTCACAACTGTCGACCGCGGTCAAGCTAAGCTACAGTACGGCATGTGATGTACGGTATGCAACGTCCCAAAACGGCAAATGGGCTCTCGGGGACAGGGGGGCGCCGCAGTGGAAGACTGCGGATTAAAAATGCGACCATCTGAGGTTGTTTAAACTCCACTGGAATGGAACGGCAGTATGTGGACGTCTTTAGCACATTCCGCAGGGTGGTCGAGCTGAACTACGGCACTGAGCCACGTAAGCTGACTGACTGCTTGTTGCCCGTTGATTTACATAGCTTTAAATTCTATGCGGATTTCTGTGCGTGCATCATCACCAGAAATGGCATTAGATAAAGCATGCGCATTTTATACGAAAGAAAAAATAAGCGCTGGCAAGCACGGCTCGACGCCACACATGACTGCTGTGCAACAGTTTCTCAACTGTCAGTCGACACGCCGTCCACAGGTGACGCGACAATTGTCTCACTCTTGTGTATTGCGTCATCCTGTCGTCTTTTCTCGTTTTTGTTCCTTCCCGTAAACTTGAAAAAAAGTGGGCAAGTAAGCTATGAGGAGATCTGAGTCAAATGTCATTCAGCCGTCGCCGCGGTGGCTCACTGGTTATGGTGCTCGGCTGCTGGCCCGAAAGACGCGGGTTCGATCCCGGCCACGGCGGTTGAATTACGACTGAGGCGGAATTCTAGAGGCCCGTGTGCTGTGCGATGTCAGTGCACGTTAAAGAAACCCAGATGGTCGAAACTTCCGGAGCCCTTCACTACGGCGTCCCCCATAGGCTGAGTCGCTTTGGGACGTCAAACCCCCAATAAACCAAGCCAAACCGCAACCAAATACTATTAAGCTCACGTGGCTGATGAGCTAGCTTCGAGGCGTATGTCGTCAGTCTCCACCACTTGACCGGTTACCTCAGCGAAGTGAATTTCCTGCCAGCGGCGTTCCGCCAAGCGCTAAAATAGTTGGACCTTAGTTTTCGCGACCAAGCGAGCCCAAGTCCTAACAGAATAATTATCCAAGGGGATCCTCATCCCAAAACCAGGCCGCAAGCTACACGGCAGTGAACACTGAACTGTCGCAAATCTGATCTCGCAGAGGAAAGGAACGATCACCCGTGACGTTCCTTGCGCAAGTCCACGCATCAAAACCGGGCTTCCTGATGAGCCCACAGCCCAGCTGATGTGTAGCGTCCCCTTCCACGTGGGTACAATGGCGGATGCTACTACGCTCAGCAGTTTCGCACGTTCGTATTTTTTTTTGTCTGTCCTTTTCTATCTGTCCCCTCACCTCTTTCACTTCTTTTCTGCGAACTGCCTGCTGTCCCTTTATTTCCGCTGCCCCAGCTCAGGTGCTTCCAGCAGCGATGGCAGATGCCGGGGTAGCAAAAGTTCTTTTACCTCCCATATTCAATGCAAATAAAAGCCACTCTGTATAACTGCAAAAGGACCGATTGTTTTCTCTTCAATACCTTTGAGGATTCCTCACATACTCGTTGTGTGGTCGGATACAACTCAAGGACGAAGCGGCGAATGTCGCTCAAAGGAGGCCCTCTATCCAATGGCGTCGACCGGTCGTCGTGACGTCGCCTGTGGCCTAGCGGATGCCAAAGGCCTAAGCACGACGTCACAACAGACGACCGACGCTACTACCTGGAGGGCCTCCTCTGAGCGACATTCGCCGCTTCGTTCTTGAGTTTTGTCAGACTCTAGCCAGTTTCACAGTTCTTTTTCCCAACTTTGCACCAGAGCTGATACTGTATATACAGGGTGTCTTACCTAATACTGTACGCATTTTTTTTTTTTTTTTAAATAGGCTTGTTGGGTTAGAAGAGCGCCTTTTTTGCCGCCTCTAAGCCACACAACACCAACTAACCTCAATTTCACTCTATTCAATCCAGCATCCGACTGGATGGATGGATGGATGGATGGATAGGAGCGCCCCCTTTGAAACGGGGTGGTGGCAATTGCCACCATGCTCAGCTTTTCTTTATTTATTATTTTTTTTTTGTTTACTGTGTTGGCAATTCTCATTAATATTCTCCATCAACTTTGCCTACGGTTTCCTACTATTCTAACCTTATGCCACATCTCTGCTTTTCAGCCACCAATCCTCCAATCGCTTTTTGCTGACTTCCACTGCAGATTTATTTACATGACCATTGTTATCTTTAAACCCTAGGGCCTCAGAAAGAGTGACTGTGCCTGCATCGACATCCGGATGGATACCATCACATTTGATTATGAGGTGTTCAATTGTTTCCAAAGATCTACCACACACTGCACATGTGTCATCTTCTTCGTTCAATTTCTTTTTGTAGCTCCGCGTTCTAAGACACCCTGATCTAGCTTCAAAAAGTAGGGCACTGCCTCTTGAGTTATCATAGAAAAATTCTTTCCTGATCTGCCTTTTCCAGAATCGATATAGTTCTACACTATGTTTCTTTTCCATTGAATTCATCCAATTTTTAACTTCCGCGTTTTTAACCTGTCGTTTAATGCTCTTTCTTTCTCCGTCCTCATGACCTCCGTCCTCATGACCTCCGTCCTCATGACTGGTTACGCTGATTGTCGCGCCACCTGTTGGCAGACGTATGGACTTCAGACGTGTCCTCCGAGATAGTTCTTTAGGCATAGAGGCGCGCGGCAGAGCAGGGACCGCATAGGACCGGCTAACCATCTCGGAGGCAACGCGTGAGCAGCTTTCACACATCACGCCGTCGAGTAGAGGCCCTTGTATACAAGATGTTGACGGCCGTGCCGTACACCGAGTACGAGTCGGAAAATAAGGGGGGGGGGGGGGGGGGGGGGGAAGCGAAAACGCAGGCGGCGTTACTGTTACTTCGTCTGCCAAAGCACTCGACCGGGCACGCAGGTGCGTGCCAGTGAGAGGAGGATCGACGAACACGACGCTCTAGCCGCGAGTGTATACCGTGTTCTTGCTTTACTCTAGCCGCCAACTTCTCTCCAAGTCCATTATGCATCCATCTTCTTCCCGGAGACAGGTCAACCGCCCATTGTTGTATCAGCAGCTGCCGTCGCAGCGACGCCGACCCGAAGACGAGACGCCGCTTTTTGTTTTGTTTGTTTGTTTCTTAACTGCTTCCCCTTGTTTCCAGCGGCGGACACGGCACGCTGCCACGCGCATTTATTTATATACACACCCGCTGCAATGAACGCGACTCGTCCCAAACTGAGCGATTAACCGACTACGACGGAGGCTCCGAGCCACGCATGAAAGGATGAAAGCGAACGAACAGATGTCGTGATCTTCGCGTGCGCTTACAAAACCGCCCGAGCGGTATATAGACGTCATATATACTATAGAAGGTACATAGACGATATATAGGCGTCGTCAGAGCAAGTAAACAACACCTCAAGCGTGCCCGTTTCACCACACTTCATGAATAACTATTAACAGGGTTTCAAATTGGGCTAGTTGGTAGTTTACATGGTCACACATAATTTGCGCTTTCGAAAAAGACTTGGGACAACAAAGGGACGATCACAAACTCTGGTGCGCAAACTGTCAACTGAAGTTTTTATTGCGATGAGCACACATATATAAGCTTCACATGTCATAACAGAAATGATCAAAAAACGCAGTTAAGCAGCAATTTTGCAATCATATCCACAAGCATAAAAAAAAAAGGTTTTATCACAGCTGATTGGATAACATTTGTTAATACTGATCCAAGAGTTGCATTTCCTGTTTGGAAAGCAAAACTGAGGGGTCACTCACACAAGTTCCTTTTCCCAATTCCATGCAATAAGTTTCCCACAGCTCCCTGATTGCCCTATCTCTGGATTTCAGCAGAACTGTGGTCTGTCGAAAGTGGGGTTTGCAGTTATCGCACCTGGCGCAATGTGCCGACAGATTCCCAGGTGAGTTAATCCGGCGACAGTTGCCGTTATGCTCTCTTAGTCTTTCATTTAGACATCTGCCCGTCTGGCCCACATACGCTCGGCCGCAGGATAGCGGTATCTTGTAAACCACCCCTTCACAGCACTCGACGAACCTGTTAGTGTGACATGTGAAGCTTGTACTGTATATGTGTGGTCATCGCAATAAAAACTTCGGTTGACAGTTTGCGCACCAGAGTTTGTGTCGTCCCTGTGTTGTTCCAAGTCTTTTTCAAAAGCGCAATTAAGAATAACTTTTGGCACTCTACACGCTGACCACGCGGGACCAGTGTGTCCGTGACGTCACCGCCATCACGATCGTCATCAGCCCAACTACACCCACTCCAGGACGAAAGCCTCTCTGCCACTTACTTCCAATTAACCCCGTCCTCCGCTATTTACAGCCCCATCATACCTCCGTGCATCCCCCCCCCCCCCCCCCCCCCCCCCCGCTGACCCGCTCCCTGTTGTGTTCGCCTTATTCCAATGGGCGCTCCGGAGTAGCTCTCCGAAACGGCGAAAGAGCAAGACATCCGTCGCGCTCCAATCAGGGATCAGGACCTGAATCCGAGTCGCCCACTGAAACACGCTCTTCGATTTTACGGAGTGAAAAAAAAAAAAAAAAAACTTGCTCCGGACGGCCCATTGGAATACGCCATTACTCTCGTATCCACTCCGTCACCGATCGGTCGCCTTGCCTTCGCATTAAACGCCCTCCGCCTGCCCTGTTCTTGAACTTCTTTATTTCGATTGCGATGTCATTAAAATCGCGTCTGTTCCCCTACCCACTCTGTCCTCTTGCTGTCACTTAAAGGGAAGCTGAAACGGTTTTTTGATAATTCGAGGTTATTCAAGAATTCGAATCTATCAAGCATCTAGATAAAGCAAGAAAAGTATTTTTGCCCTAGCATTTAAAATCGTGTCATAATCATCGATTAAAACCGCGACGATGTTTAGGCTTCTCCTCACTACATTAGAGGAGTGCGGGGAAACTCGGCAGTGACGTCATTGTTGCCGAAATTCCAGATGTCCGCTGCTTACGCCTGCATGCTGCTGTGTGTCGTCAGATGGCGCCAAATAATGCACCTTCGATAATGCACCTTCACCTGCAAATAATGCACCTTCACCTTCGATGGCATCGGGTTTCTTTCATGGAATAATCGTTTCTTCGCTGGAAACGTACTGCCGTCATACGTGACGTCATTATCGGGGCCTCTCCTCGTCGCTGTGCACTTCAGAGAAGCCTGAACGCCGAAGACGACTTTATTCGGTGATTACGCCACCATTTCAAATGCTAGAGCAAAACGATTTTGCAGGCTTTACCTGCCCGTTTCACACATTCGGCAACCTTAAACTAATCGAATTTTAAAACCGCTTCAGTAGCGCCCTTTAACGTCACACCTATCGTTTTCATTTCCATAGCTCGCTGAACCGCCCTCAATTTTTAATCCGAAGCCTTTCCGTTGGCCTCTGAATGCGTGTAAGTGAGAATAGGCAAGACCTTGTACATGAATACACCGATTAAACGTCACGCAGATCACATAACTAGGCGCTCAGACTTGTGTTCCGATATATGGATGCGAACTGAAACGCTAGTACCCTCTCTGTGAACGGGCAAGTGAAACCTCCCTATACATGATATACCTTCCCACAGAAAAAAAAAAAAAGTAAACGAAACGCAAACAGCAGACTGGAAGGATTCCGGTTAAGGCAGATAGCACGCTTGTCAAGTTACCCCCTTCAAGAGTGTGATAACCGCTTTTAGAAGGTGATAAACCACGCAGTGCGCATCTTCGCCGCGGCAGCTGCTATTTTTGTTTTGTTTTTCTCTTTCTGCCCGTGTCTGCACCCATCCGCCCTCACTTCAACTGTCCCCGACAGTGCAGCCGTAAATTTTCGCAAAGGTTATATACGGTGGATGGCAGCGTTTAATGCGCTCCCATGTACCGTGACATACTTCGCGTAACATGCGACTGCCGGAGCTATGAATCCGCCCATATGGGGGTAAAAAGAGAGCCATCTGTCCTCTAGCACGCAACATTTAAAAAAAGCGAGTGCGCTACAGGAGGGCTTACTCCCTGTTCACTCCTGTCCGTTTAGAGTGTAGCTTGCGCTCGGCGTTATTTATCGCAATCTTATCAAAATGTTATCGCAAACGCCCGTCGACCGGTCACCCTAACAAAACATGCCCAGCCAAGGCTAAAAAAAAATTATCCACGTTAAAACAGAAAAAAAGGGCATCCGACCGCCACACAACACCCCTGACACCAGGGGTAACAGCAGGCGGTGTAATGCGTTGATTTCTCCAATGTGCCGTCTTACGTATGCGAAGGCCCATAGCAGCCTTACATACGCGAGACAATTTATGCTCAGTCATCGAAAGAGCCAACCCCCCTCCCCCCACACACACACGCCATCGCCGCTGCTGCCACTGTTACATACACACGCACGCACTGGGGGGAGGCAGTCCTCCTCCTGCCCGGTGCAAACCACCACTAATGCACGAGTCGCGGCGGGAAAGCGGCGATAACACCTCACTGCCCGCCGTCGCCTCTCCTCGAAGCGAAAGGAAAAGAACGGAATGCTATCGCAGATGGAATGCCGTTACCGTTAGCCCCCACCGGCCTCGAGACGGGTTAAAGATATGCGGACGCCTCTCCCAGTACCACCACTAGGCAGAACATGCGCTGCAGTGGCACCGGATGATGCCTGCCCGCTGCGACGGCATTAAGCGCAACTAAATGGTACAACAACAGCTACGCTACGGGGTGAATGGCGTATATGGCGTATGATATGGCATGCCATATCTGCTGAGATATGGCATGTGCTGTTTCTTCAAATGTTCTGCAACATGGAAAAATAGGATAAACCGTATTCTCAAGAATATGGCTAAGAGTGTCATCTATTCAATACCCCATAAACAGCAAAGTGCATTCCTTTCTTCAGGTCTGCCTTCCTTTGACATTGTGTTCAAACAAATCACTGTACTCAGATATTTCTGGAACTCTGAATTTCGGTTCCACAACGTTAAACCAATCCCATTAAGAAAAGTTTCTCGATATATTGTCCCTGCAGTGCGAACTCATTTTGGTATGTCTATGAGGTCATATTATATCCCATGTATATTCAATGAGATGCCTCATAATGTTTTCAACTTGAACACTCGCAGACAGTTACGTGATGCTATTGCCGAGCTTGAACAGCTCTAGTGCATATGTTTTAATGTACACAAAACAAAGAATTGATTTGGTAACAGAGGTTGTTGCTGCTGCCGGACGGCGCCCTACAAGCCCAATTGAGGCTTTGGCGCGTCCGCGTCTTGTATTGTTTCTTTGGTGTGAATAAAGTTTTTATTATTACTGTGGTGCAAACGGATATCAACCCCCCTTTCGTCGTGCTGCCAATCGTGATGGGCTTGGACAGAGTGCCCCTTAATTGCCCTGTAATCTGTGGTGGCCTACAGGCATACCGGGACCTTGGAGTCGGCGCTGACATCTGGTTGGCAAAGGGGGGGAGGGGGAGGGGGTGCACAAGCGCAGTTTTTCATAGTCTCTCACAGTACCTTCAGGCTAACTTATTCCAAGGTGCGCACAAAAAAAAAATTCTCCGTCAACACTGCCCCAGTGTCAACACGCCCAGGGGTCCCGCGCCAGCGCAATTACCGGCGGAACTTCAGACAATCAAGGACGCGGATACGCGGAAGTGGAGGCCGAGAAGGCAGAGACGGTGAGCGAAAGGAGGAATCATAAGGGCGGAGGAGGAGGAGGGGGTCAGAGACGATGATGATGATGACGGCCATAGTCTGGACCGTGCTCACGTCAAAAAGCGGGATACTACAGAGAGAAGGCTGGAAAAGAAGACCGGATGGTGGCGGCCGCGGAGGCCCTTACAAAAATTTTTTGACAGTCCCCAGACTTCTATCCATAAGTCTATAGACTCTCTATGAGAGAAATAAAAAAAAACAGTCTACAGGCAATACAAATGCTATAGACAGTCTACAGACAACCTATAGATTTATGGCCATACACTTTCAGTAGACTTTTGTCTATGACAGTCTATAGACCATGAATAGGTAGAAATAAAAATGCATAGGAAGGCAACAGAGTCTAAAAGAAGTCCACAGACTGTCTATAAACTATTAGATAAAAAGATCTATATAGGAAGGCAATATAGTCTATAAAAAGGGTACACACTGTCTATAGGCCATTTTTATAAAGGGAACCCTTGCAAAAAATGTTTTAGACAGTCTATAGAGTGTCTACAGACTTCTGTCTATGAAGTCTATAGACAAATCCTAGAGAACAGTCTATAGGCAATATAAATGCAATAGACAGTCTATAGACAATCTATATAGATTTATGGCTATAAACTTTTAGCAGACTTGTCTATAGACTATGAATAGACAAAAAGCAATATCTATAGGAAGTCGATAGAGTCAATAAGAAGTCTATAGACTGTCTACAGACCATTTTTATAAAGGGAAGCTTCTCCGGGGCAGACGGCCCACTACATTGTTTCGTTTTATGGAGCTTAACGCCCCAAAGCGACTCGGGCTATGAGGGACGCCGCTTTTTCGGGGCTCCCGATAATTTCGACCGCCCGGGCCTCTAGCATTTCGCCTGCAACGAAATTTCACCTCGGCGGCCGGGATCGAACCCGCGTCTTCCGGGTCAGCTGCCGAGCACCATAACCACTGAGCCACCGCTACGCTACCAAGGTAGATAAAATGGCATTTCAATGCACGGCAGGTCGCAACGCTCTCTTCGCGGCGTGGGCCTTGGCTTAATTTGAGGGGAAACGGGGGAGTGCCGTTTGTTCGGACGCGGCCAAAAAAAAAAAAAAAGGTGAAAGAGTTGCAGGCGGTACCAACTCTGCAACAAAAAAAAAAGAACGAACGAAGGAGCCCCCGCTCAACACGCCGAAAACGAGGATGCGCAAAAACTCCATTAGAAAGAGCGCAACCAAATCATTTAACAGTTCGGAATTTGGGACGGAGCAGAACAGCCTGCTATAGGGAAACCATAGAATCGTTTTAGAAACCTCGGTAACATGAATGCTACACAGAAGTCGACTCCAGACAAATTTTTGACGGAAAGAGCAGGCATCGAGAAGGAAAGGCGTGACTCGTCCTCTATACTCTCTCCCTTTTGCGCCAAAAACAGCCCGGGCAGAGAACAGACCAATGCACGCTGCCTTCCGTGGTACGCAGTGGACAATGTGAACGGCAAGATGCAATAGCATATGGAGAGGAACGGCGGCCCGGGTGACACGATCGAGAGTGCACAGACCTATTCGGGAGAAAATATGAGGAAAGCGTACAGATCACGTGAGATGGGAAAGAATATCGCCAGCCATAGCTCCAGTACAGGTATGCACAATGGTTCGCGACAGATGACTGTCTTGATTCAGCACACGCGTTCAAAGCCTTCGTCAACAGCATACACAGCCCACGGGGACTGCAGATAGTACTATCGATACTATCGATAGTTGAGTCACTATCGAACTATCGATAGTCTTTTTTACCATCGATAGTACTATCGATAGTTAGTACTTTCGATAGTAGTATCGATAGTACTATCGATAGAAGTATCGATACTAACTGCTATATATAGTACTATCAATTCTAAAAAATCAACCACGCCTACCCACTGCATTCTAAACTTGGTTTCCTGAGTGTGTGGTATGGAGATGATGGTCTGAGCAATGACAGGACTCGCCCGTTTTCGCGGTCTACGCATCACTGAGTTCTGCAGACGTTCCCTACATAAAATTGCTGGATAAAATATTGGCGTGCGAACGTCCTATTTGCGAAGCATATATGCCAAAAGCATTTCTGCAGCGGTTACGTCAGCAAGACATCTTCAGTGCACGATAGTGTCGTGTAAGCCAGCACAACTTGTGCTGTTGTTTCATCGGATGCAGTTCCAGGTAATTTTCCGAACTGTCCCACTGCACATTAAAGAAGCACAGCTGGTCGAAATTTACCCGGAAACCTCCACTACGGCATCCCTCATAGCTTGTCTGTTTGGGACGTTAAGCCTCATGATACCGTGAAGCCAATCAGGTGTCGCAGATGTTTTGGTTATACCGCTGGCCAACAAATGCATAATATCAATATTGTTACTATCAGTAGTCTTACCATCGACAGTATCACTATCGATAGTCTTGCTATTGATAGCGGTACTATCGCTAGTAATACTATCGACAGTAATACTATCGATAGCAACACTATCGATAGTATTACTTTTGATAGTAGACTATCGATCCATAGACTATCGATAGTACTACAGAGTACTATCGATAGTCTATCGATAGTAGCACTACGGATAGTTTTTTTACACTATCGATAGTTTCAAAAAACTATCGATACTATCGATAGTCAATTTTCCGACAGTTTTAGATCACTAGGTCTGCTACTGGCCCAGGCGATGTGGTGGCTCGTTTGCCATCCTCTCATTGGTGAGAGTGAGAACTTTCCAACCTACATCCCCCCCAACCCCCCTCCCTTTGAGGAATCCTCGTCCTCGCAGGCGTTCAAGCTGAGTTCATTTTGGCAACAACAACGTTGTCAAGGGGGTTGACGAAAAGACAATAATATGCCTAAGTGTCAACCTCCTGTAACATATGGGACGCATCATAGAGAGCACGGCAAGGAAAAGAGAAAAAAAAAAGAAATCGAAAAATATACATACAACTCCATGCACAAACAAATTCGTTATATACAGCAGATAAAACTCACAGTTAGTATATAAGCTGAAATAAGCCTCTTAATTACAAGCGCTATGGGAAGAACATGTTCACTCATCAAGGGATAACAGATACACATCAAGACGCTTCTTGAACATCCCTGGAGATCCGGTTGCATTTCATAACAAGTATATTGGTTTCAAGAAGGTGATTAACAAGGCCTAGCTGCTAACGAACCCCACTATGCAGTTTTGAAGCAAACCAATTCCCCCAGTCGCCGGGCTCGGAAGAAATATGGCTGCCACGGGCCAATGCTGCTAGAACAGCGAACAACATTTGAAGGGACTTTCCACAGAGCAACGGGCTTCTCCATTGCCTCCAAAAGTTTGATTTATCACTATCAGTTTGATTGCCAAAAGTTTGATTTATCACTAATAACGAATCTGCGAAGGCGGATACACGTGGAACCACGGATGCGACTGCGTTGCTGGGAACGTCTGACAGAGGCGGCCATGGAGCTTCCGAATGCGGCAGAGGGATGAGGAGGATCGTTTACATGAATGCGACAGTAGCGCATCGCATTTCCTAGAGCATCTCGCGGAACCGATGCGCTACCGTTTACATGTACCGCATCGAGTCTGGCGGGACAGTGACCCTTCGCCCATTGCACGCGGCAGAAGGGTCCAGTCACGCCATCTTGAGCGAAGTCTGCTTTGTTAGCTGGCTACGAGGGGGGGGGGGGAGGTAGTTATTGTATAGCCACTACAGGGAGGAGGAGGGAACCCTCCGAACCTGTTTCCATTGACCACTGAAGTCGACCTGCCGTTCTCGATACACCCCCGTCTGGCGCATTGATGAGATGCACTTTCCTAGCGCATTATCACCGTTTACATGAATGCGATGCGCTGTTGTCGCATTCATGTAAACGCGGCTATTGGCTCTTAGGAAATGTACCTAGGTCACACACTGTGGAATAAGCAATACTCTGACGGTGGAGAAGAACTGCCTGCCAGATGTGATGCATGCGCGAGTGTGTGAATGGTAGTTAGCTGTCAGTCAGAAACGTTAAAGCGAAGGCCTTTCCTTTATGGCCCATTAGCAACGAAACCCGGCGTCGGCGTCCAGGAAAAGTGGTCAGGAAAATCTCCAATTACGTCATCATCCAAGGAAAAAACTTTCTAAAAAGGCAGTAAGTGCAGCAGTTATAACCTCTGACCTCGATTTACTACTTTTTGCTCACTATTTCTACCCTCTTCAAGGTCTAGTTAGTAAAAGCACCATTTTGTTATGGTCGGTATAGTAAGTATACCTAGTTAGTAACCGTTCCCTTAACCTAGAATAAAGTCAAAGAATAAAACTTACACCGACTGTTGTGTGAATAAATTGGTTTTCTAAATCGAACTTTTATGCGGAGGCGTGGGTTAGGTAGACTAACCTGTTTCTACAATTCCAGCTTTCTAATTAAGGCTCGCATCTTAGCTCAATGGGTAAGAGCCACTAGCCCGTAATTGAGAGTCAGATTTACGGAGTATTTAAGACTGGTTTACCTGTGCACCTGTGCAAGATTTGCCTGTGCACGCGCAGTGTGCGTGTGTGACGTTCTGATTTGTGATTTTCTTGTATTCCCTTGTGTGCGGCCAGTAAGGTTGTTTGACGCCTTCACCTCGCATAATTTGTACATATAATGCGCGATAAGCCTAAACCTAAGCGTGTGATTTACGGCCAACACACTTGTGATAACTCTGACTGGTTTCGGGAAATAGTCAAATTGACCATGTTGCCTTTTTTTTATTTTTCCAGTACGCACAAATTTAACAAGCCACGCCAGCACACCGTACGAAGGACCTAGCAACATATGCAAAAGTTCCTACTCACTTCCTTAGTAAATACGACTAGCTTTTTGTTTGCGACTGTAGTGCTCTTTACTAGCTTCTTGAGGTTCTTTCACTAACTGTACTTTCACTACCTCCAGTTACTTAGAAAGTAGTGATCTATGTGACAAGTAACTGGTTAGTTTAAGAGTAATATATGCTTCGCATTACTAACCTCCCAGTTACTAACTGCGGGTAGCAGTTGTTCCTAACTTAATGCGTCAGTAAATGTTACTAACCTCCTCGTTACTAACTATAGACCTTTTTCAGTTTTAGCCTCGCTCCCAGCGCGCCGAACACCGCCATGTTGCTTTCCTCCTCTCTGGCTGGCTCGGAAAGGCGGTGTCCGTGCGTCCCGTGCGTTCTCTGCGGTTCTCCGTGTTTACTGTATGCGGTTGCTTAGCTGTAGCAGCCCGATTTGGGTGTATGTGTGATTAAAGCTGAAACGAGGTCTTCGGGAAACCACTGCGCAGTCGTCTGCTGTTTAAACAACTACAGGAAGCGCAGGCGGCTTGAAGCGGAGCAGTGTGAAGAACAGAGAGCCACGGCGGCAGTGCGGTTGAGGGCTTTTTCAGCTACACATACCTTACACGCGAGCACCTACTGCTGATGTCGTTAAGATATGTGTCGTCTGTGATCCTTGCAAAATCAAAACATAAGTAATTTGGGTAAATGATGCAGCAGCACTGCGGGTTACGTGAAACATTTCTGTTATAACTCCCGACACTGGCGACTGATTATTAACGACAACGGCACTGTAAACATAGCTATTTGACAGTACTTGAAAGCCATGATGCATTGCACAAACGCCACAGCTATTTGCTTGCAGTAAATATCCGATAAACCAGCAGGCCTTAAAAAACTTAAGGCCGCAGCTTTGACGTGTCCACCTTGCATCGTGACACCTCATGCTTCGACCAAATACTATTTTCAACTGACGTCATAAAAAAAAAATGTGCCTACTAGGGATGTGCAATCAGCAGGCACGCTGTGCCCAGCCGACCACACGAAAGCGCTTTCTCGCTCTTTCGGCATTAAGCAGCGGCCGCACCCGAGGCGGACCAAGCAGATACGCCCCTCAGGAACTGTCACAGCAGGTGCACCAGTTTCGAGTGTATAAATTACATCGCGTTCGAAGGCCAGATGCCTCTCGACTACATCTTCCGAGTTTGGCGAAATGTCAGACGACGCGAAGCTCCACATCCAGTTTCCTCTGTTCCTGCGACACTTTACTTCGACGCGCGGCGCCGACGGATGCACTGGCGCTCCGAAGAGCGCTGCCCCACACTCGCATGTTCACGCTAAGAATGGACCACCCTAGATTTGCACGCTTCACCAGTTATTTTACCGTTAGTAAGAAGTAATCAAGAAATTTGTGCAAAGCCAAAAGCCGCCACAGAATTCTGTGCGCTTATGCGCTCCAGCGGTGCCTTCTCAATGTAGCACTACGGAAAGTTACGTTTTTTAGGACAGTGCACAGGGAAAATGTAGTGAAAGACGCGGTCGAACGCAGTTTCAATCTGTTCGTGTCACCGACGCAACGCAGAGCAGACCGCTTGAGCGCTTGACAGCAACACTGCTGTTAGCTCGGAACGGAGCGGTTTTTCTTTTATAATTATAACTACAACATAGAAGCGCTCAGCAAGTTTCGTGCTCGCATTAATAAATGTCTCCATTATAGATACCAGAAAGCCGTTAAATGAGTTGCGCACACATGCGTAGAAGCGCACCTCCAATGTCGATTTTCGGCACAACTTGCAGGGGAACATCCGCGCCGCCGCTCGCCGAAGCACGGGCCATTTTGTTCACAGTTGCTCAGTGCATACAGTGCAACACTTTGCAGGTCAAAATCATCCAAAAATCAACACTCGGATCAGGCTGAACAGCGCGGCGAGTACTCGCTGCCTGTATTGCTGCGGCGGCCACCCAAGCCAACATGGCGGAGAAATCGGCCAGACGCAAGACGGCGCTGCTGTCGCAAGATGGCCGCGCGCACCTGAAAAAGGTCTATAGTGGCTATGGCACTCGGCTGCTGGCCCGAAGGACGCGGGTTCGATCCCGGCCGTGGAGGTCGAATTTCGATGGAGGCGAAATTCTAGATGTCCATGCACTGTGCGATATGTCAGTGCACGTTAAGGAACCGCAGGTGGTCGAAATTTCCGGAGCCCTTCACTATGGCGTCCCTCATAGCCTGAGTCGCTTTGGGACTTTAAACCCCAATAAACCAAACTAACTAGTCGTAGCAGCTGTTACTAACTTAATGCGTTCGTAACTGCTTCTAACCATCCCGTCACTAACTGCAGTTACTAACAGGATAGTAACACTGTCGCTTGCTTGTGCGCTGCCAGTCAACCGGCCATGGTAGTAACACATGTGACAAACAGTTACTACCCCGAAGTTAGTAAGTGCTACAATCTTTTTTTTCTAAGACTGTATACAAGCTAAATACCTATCAGCACCAGAAAGCCGGCAGCATCAACTCAGTAAGGCGACTTCTCATTAAGCCCGAATCGCGGAGAAGCAAAGAACTTGCTTCCAACTTTATTTTCTGCGCATTTACGCCTTTATTTTTTTTCTTTTCCCCTCTTTACAAGCACCGTTTCGCAAAGCCAGGGCAGTCAGCAGGTGCGGAGAAAACGGCGCAAAGCTGAGCCACACGAATGCGCGGCCGCTGCAGGCACGTCGCGGCACGACGCAGTCAAGCGAGAGCACGGCGTACTGTCGGATGAGCATCCGGCATGCCTGTCCTGCAGTCGTACCCTCGCTTCTCGCCTCCGACGCTCACTGGTCGATGTCGAGAAAGAGCGAGAGTTGCACCAATGTCCATACGCTGTTCTAGCCTGCCGCTCATCTAGCCGAGCAAGGTGTACGCTGCAAAATATCTCAAGCAAGGCTTCTGCAAGCCGTAACGTGCATTTTTTTTTTTAAAGTAGTGATGTGTAAAAAGCAATGTGGCAAAAATGCCGATCACATTTGTGAATTGCGACTCTTTTTGTCAATCGGCGTGTCATTTTTCTTGTTTTACCCCAGAGGGCGCTAGTGACTCTAACAGACGACACTGGCCGCTGTGTAACTGCTGCAAACCGCGGTTCGCGTTAACCGTGGTTAAGCTCAGTAACCTCGGTTAAGCATAACCAAGGTTAAGTCAGCCGTGTAACAAGGGTATAGGTTTGGTTTATGGTTTATGGGGTTTAACGTCCCAAAGCGACTGAGGCTATGAGAGACGCCGTAGTGAAGGGCTCCGGAAAATTCGACCACCTGGGGTTCTTTAACATGCACTGACATCGCACAGTACACGGGCCTCTAGAATTTCTCCTCCAAAGAAATTCCAGCCGCCGCGGCCGGGATCGAACCCGCGTCTTTCGGGTCAGCAGCCGAGCACCATAACCGCTGAGCCACCGCGGCGGCTAACAAGGGTATAAGCCCACTCTGTCGAGGGAGCATAAGCGGGGTTTACATGAATGCGACAGTGGCGCATCGTATTTCCTCGCGGAGCCGATGCGCTATACCGTTTACATGCACCGCATCAAGTCTGGCGGGATGGTGACTCTTCGCCCAGCGCCCATATTGAGCCCAGTCTGCTTTGTTATCCGGCTGAGGGGGTATTGCGTATAGCTGCCGCAGGAAGGAGGAGGTGCACCTCCAAACCCGTTTCCTTTCACCGTGGAAGTCGACTTGTCTTGCTCGATCTGCTCCCGCCTGGCGCATTGATGCGACGCGCTTTCCTAGCGCATTATCGCCGTTTACGTGAATGCGACGCGCTAGAAAGTCGATACGATGCGCTGCTGCCGAATTCATGTACACTCACCACCAAAAGTAAATGAAAGGCGACTTTGTCAAAAAAAATTAATTTTTTTAAATCTAAAGCATAATGGTCCATGCTTGTTGGTGCACAGTGCAATTCCCATAATCACAATTAGGCTGGAGATATGCATTCAAGGATGCATAAAATGGGAGGCCAATGATTAAATTTTTTCCTGAATATTAACTTCAATTTACTTCTGACGGCACCTGTACACGCGGATAAGTGCGTCAAAAACAGACTGACAAAAGGGATTCAAGGTACAGCTCCGATCAATACGAATGGATCCACTCTCTGCACTCAAGAAGCAGACGTTGTCTCTTCCTACACTTGGGTAGGAAAGAAACTGTAGAGGCCATGCTAGACAACAGGGAAATACAAGTTGAAGAACGAAGTGTGCTTCTAACTCGCAGCTCAGTGTGCGTCTAAAGCTCGCGAGCAGATGAAACCGTTGACTGCGGACTAAAGTAGTGGTCCCCTTTACACTGCTCCAGACTGTATGTGTTATAGCTACCGCGACATGCACTCCCGAGGGGAGCAAAACATCGGCCGCCGTACCAAACAGCACGCCGCAAATGCAGGCAGAAGCCACGTGGTAAGTGTAGCTAACAGCAGCGGCTCGATGCAAGGAGAAAACTTTTCATTATTCACTGATAAGGGGCCGAACCGACGGCTTCCCAACAACCATAGGGCCCGCTGCATTCCCACGCGACGGAATGAATCGATCGATACAGCTACAGATCGTCTCGGCGCGAGATTAGAGCTGCAACCCTGCGTCGGAACGGTTAAGTTACGGGGATAAGCTCGATGGGCGTATGCCGTGAGATAAGGAGACGTCATGCGATAACGCCTGTCGCCGTCTGCAGATCGCGCTGCCGCACCCACACGCCGCTCGGCTAAGTTGTAGCGCTGACGTCCACACCAGCTGTCGCCGGGGGCTAATTCGCATGTAGCACCCCGCTATTGCGATCTAACCGTTATAACGATAGAGGCGCTGACTTCTTTCCGCGCCATTGCGTAATAAAAGCAAGCAGATGCCGGCGAAAACCGTCAGTGGTTCAATATCTTCCAGCGTTTTTTTTTTCTTCCCTTGGCTGTTCACCGACGAAGTCTTGCTGCTACCAGTATATTGCCCCCAAATTAGCATACACCAAGCCAAAATTTAAACATTTTGACAGAGTAGACTCTCTGGTCGGGAATAACGACGGGCCTTTTTTTTTTTTGGCTCTGAATGAAGAACCCCACAATTTCATAGGCCTCACAATTTCATAGGCACCCAGCCGCACGTAAGGGAACGAGTCGAACAGACCGCACACATCGAGGAAATACACGCAATTACCTGAAAACGGCCAAAATATCAAGAACGTCATTTTTCGCCTCAACGAGCAAAGAGGACAAAACGGGCTTCAAAACTGCGGTACGCAGCAGCAAGACACGGCCAGTAATGCCACCGTCGCTAATTAAACGACGCGAATTCAGTCCCGCCTTTCTTCTTGGCGAACGCCTAGAGTTAGGCCTACATTTTTCAGCAGTTAAAACTATAGCGGCGCCGCTCTCAAACAGTTGAACAAAACGGTAAGCCTAGTTACTCTAGATAAACTAAGCAGAAGTTATTCCGTCTAACACGAGGGGAAGATCAATGGCCGAAGCTGCAAGAGATTCAAATTAGCAGGGTTGCCAGCCACGCGCTCGTAAGCGGCCGCGGCGACCGTTGCAACGAGCGCGTCAAAATGGCCGCCTTCACTATCTCGCCGCACGCGTTCGAAGGAGACGGACGAAAGACCGGCAGCAGGCAGGGCAGAAGAGAGGAAAAGAACGGCCGGACCGAAGAAATGTTTAGCAGACGACCTTTCCGAGAACGAGCGGGCGTAAAAAACGACACCCCCGTCTGCTCGCGACCCCACAGCAACGAACGAACGCGATTACAGGGGGCCACCGACCACCAACACGCATTCATCCATCTATTGGGGGGGGGGGACAAGATGTCGGCCGACCAACCGAACTTGCCGAAGCAGCCACAATCATAAGCCGCGCATAAATTATGCGAGCAGCAGTGACAAAGGCAGAAGGCATCGCACTGAAGTCGCGTTCAAAGCAGACGACATTGCAACCGAGCTGCCAATAAGTCGCACATAAGACTAACGTTGCGCGCGCCGGTGACAAAAGAACTTATTTCGCCTACAGAGCTTTTTTACAAGCTTTCGCAGCTTTTAATTTTTTTTCACTTTCACGGGAAAGCCGGCGGCAACAGCGAAGTTAACAAAGCCGAGAGAGAGAGATGGAGAAAAAAAAAGGGGGGGGGGGGGGGGGAATCTTTACACGAGCTTTTCGTTTGTAGCTATTTACATCGTCTCGTTCCCCCTCGCCCTCTGCGTCTGCTAACCCTCCGCTACCGCCACAAGCGCACCTGCGCAGAACAACTGCGCACACAGACCCGCTCCGCGCGTGCGGGCGAAGCGGCCGCCTGGTTGGTGGTCAGCTTTACTTATTGTCTTCTGTTTAAACCCAGCCCTAACCACAATGGCGGCCTGCGTCAACCGTTTAATGCGGCGGAGTCTCCCGCCTGACACGTCGCGCTGGTGCCACACCGATAACGACTGCTCTAAAACCGTCTTCTCAAGTGCTGTTGTGCAACCCAGCAGTAAGAAAAAAAATAGTAATAAACAGCGGGCTGGCGATAAAGCCTGCAGTAATTACAAGCTCGAGAGCATCGACGGCGGGTTGACCAATACAGGAAGAGCTGGCGAATATCTCAACGCGAGGGTAGTAGGTGGTTAACCGATTACTCAACAGGCAACACACGACCGGGAATGGGCGCCTAACCGACGCTGTGTGCAACCATACTCGGCGACCACACACGACATGGTGTAACCAACCACGTCACAACTGTCGCCTGCCCCGTCGTTTTCGAATCGAAGGTTGCTCGGGCAACAGCGCGGTTAGGGCCTGGAAAACCCGCGATCCAGGAAGCGAGCAGTAGTAGTGTTAGCGCCGGTCAAGTGACGTTAGGCGGCAATAAGGAAGCCAACGCCGCCGCGCGACTAACTGGTGACGCACACACTAGAACGCAAGCGCGGGACCTTATTGCAGAGATCGCAGAAACCGTCGCGTGACATCACTTGGTATGTGCAACGTGACTCGAGCGTGGCCGTGCTGCTAGTTAATGAATAGTTGGGGAAACCCTGAAGGCGGCGAGGCGAGAACGTCGGCCGGCCAGAAACGGCGCTCATGTGATGTTCAAAGCGGCCGCTAGGTGCGAGACTTGTGCCTGCCCTTAGATGACAACCACGAGATCGAGTAGAGGAACAGGAACCAGCTACATGGACAGAGGAAAAGTGCGTTCGCGTACGCAGGATCGAATTTTGTGTTTACTTCCCTTCCGCAGATAACTTGAAAACGCATACGAGAAGAATCACGCGGCAAGCTACTTTTAAGTATGCACAATAAATTTCACCACGTACTTGGGCAGGCAGTATCTGGCGCTCATACTGACTGGAATGTGCGTTCCTACTGCTTCGACCTGTATACGTATTCATCTGCCTTGGTTAACAGTCATGTCCTCGCAGAACACAGCGACCTGTGAAACCATGACGCGCCGTATGCCGTGTTGGTCACGGACATATATACTACTTCAGTCTGCAGTGGCCGCTACACAGAATTCTTCGGGGACAAATGTACCCATTTCAACAAGTAGCTAATCACCAGACGAAATTTAAGCACACGAATTTTGATGCCTCTTGGTTGTCTGATGTAGTCAAACGTTAAAAATCTGGTTTCGCTTAATGCTGTGATTGGTCAGGCATAGCCCATTGCTACCAAACTATTGTTTCTTTAAAGTGTATCCTACTACACCTCACATTCTCCGAAGCTGTGAGCGAGCAATATATCTAACCCATGCAGACGACGTGAAGCCATCTCGGGCCGCATTGTGTTCGAGAGAGTTCTAGCAAAGTACTCACCGAGCTCGCTCGATGAGGAATGGCGGGATATATCCATCATGAATCCGGCCGGCATCAAGACGTCTTCGAGATATTGTTTTTCCACAGAGTGTCCGGCTGTGACCTTAAAACAAATTGTCCACGAGTAGACGCGAAATGATAAGGAGTGTCAGTTCGACAGTTCAAAGTCAATCCCGTTCGCTTATGTTTTTTCACTTCCTAAGCTTTTGGCCGTTGTAAACAAATGCCGCTAGTTACCAAGATATCACCGACGCTTGTCACTGCCGGCAGCTTGTCCGCTGCTTCCGGTGCTCGGTACATAAACGGAACCACACACCGACGATTATGTCCTGGGAATGTCGTTTCGATGCCTGAATTCGGTTGCACCTACTTCTTCAGGCTCCGGTAATGCGTAAACTCCTCTGGCATCCTTGTAGTTTCGGCTTCAGTCGGTGACGTTACGTCCAACGCGGACAGACTCAAACCGTTACAGAGGCACTCCTTCCGCCATCTTTAAATACTGCCGCTTTGTTTTCTCGGTCCACACAGTCTGGAGGCCGTCGTCTGCAGCGGGCGGCAATAACAGACGTGGACCGTCGTCCGCAAGGGCTTGTCCGCTTCGGCTTCCCAACTCCGCCCCTGCTGGCCGTCTCCGCTTCGCGTAGTGGTTCACGCTCGCTCTCCCCTTCCTCTCTCTCTCTCCCTCGCTCTCCTTTACGGCTTTCTTTGCGGTTGTTCTCACAGTCCCGTTAGCAACAAGACGCCGGCGTCCAGTCGGAAATCGAAAACGACGAAACGCGCAGCACGTACCGCCGAGGCGTCCCCCCCGAGTCCGACGATCCGCCCTGCGATCACACGGCGCACCTTCTCGAACTCGCTCCGCCGTCAGATGATCAAACGGTCCACTCCTCGCCACTGCGGTCCAGCACACAAACCTTTCGTCGCGGTGCGAAGAGGAGACCAGCGAAAACCACCAGCGGTAACTACCACGGGCCGGTACCAGCGGCACCACGCAACAAAACCACCCGGCTGCCTGCCGCACTCCGTCGCCAACCAGCCGTTGTCCAGCCAACCAACCGAGCCAGACGGACCGAACGGCCGCGCTGCTCCTCACCCCTTCCCGTCGTCTGCTTCACGCCCTGTCGTCTGCGAACCCGTCTGCGCCGACGGGAAGGAAGCCGCCAGCGTCGGCCGCGCTACCGCAGCGCCGCGCCGGCGGCCTGCGGAGGGGGCCTCAACTAGCGGCGCAGACGCAGCAGCTGATTTGTATTTGTTTGATGCGTGCCGCCGCCAGACGCGCATTTGCTTGTTTGGAAGGCCGCCGCCGCATCACGCGCCGCAGTCTCGCGCCGGCTCTCGCGCGCCTCGAGACGCCTTTATGTTTCGCGCCAAAAAGCCGCCGACCCCGTCCGTGCGCGGTCAGACGCAAACAAAAACTGAGGCCGAAGTGCGTCAAAAAAGAACGCCCCCCTCTTATATTGTCCCCTCTTTCGCAATAAACCATTTGGTTGTTAGTTCAGCGCATGTGTCTGTCTCGCCTTCTTCCGTCCCGTCCGTCAGCGCTGTTTTGCCGTACCATTCAAAAAAGAACGGCTGATCACGACACCGAGTGGAAGGAAGCCGAAGTCGAGTGCGGCGGACGGCTCTTCGGGAAGCAGACGACGAAATCTCAACCGTCGTCTGCTGCCACCTGCGCCGGCTCTGTGAGAAAGCAGTTGATAGTTTGGTAGTGCTGACATTTCAATCATCCCGAAAGAATCCAAGTTTTCCAAATTCACAAAATAACGTTGCCGTTATGAGTGTCAACTCGAGGCGGCCATTTTAAAACAGAACAGAAACAACGCAACAGCCAGGTGCGACGGACGTAAGACGTGCTGTTCGAGGCAACAAACCACCAAAGTTTGGCAGAGTTCCAGCTGCCCCGACTGAAAGGTGTCAATGCAATGAGGACTCCCGCAGAGGACTCGGTGGGAAAATTTCTGAAAAAAAAAAAAAAATCGACGCAGACGAAACCCAGAGCAGACGTTACCCGCTACAGTGCCACAACGCCTCGGAGCTTGCATTCGAACTCTACGGGCTCCCGACAGCCACGTGACCGCGAACGACCAATAAGAAGGAAGCGCTTGGTTTCTGCACCAATTGCGCTCAATTGATCCCTAGCGCAGAAGGCATTACGACACAGCGGTCGCCGCGGGTGCAGTGTCGTGAAAAGGCGCAACATACACGATTCCAGTCACGTTTGACGTCCGCTATTGTTCTGTTCGAACGAAGACGTAACGGATCGTGGCCATTTTAGTGCGAGAGACCTAGGCATATCACGCAAGTCGACAAAAAGTCAGGAGAATACAGTCATGGCGGGAACTCTGATATGCAAACTCCACACACAAAAAATGTGGCGCGCGATCGCACAATAAAAGCAGCTGCGGCTACGCGCTTCAGCAGTCGAGACGCAGACGACACGTGACGGACAATCAAAGCACGTGAAAAAAATAAAGCAGGAGGGAGGTAGGAAAAAGAAGAGACCCTCTTCGCACCGCCTTCCAAGGACGGTAATTTCAATAAAATGAAAGGAATATATAGTAAAGAGAGAGAGAGAAAGCATCCCCTTTCGTTCGTCTGGTTACACCAGCCCAAAAGATGGCGCGGGAATTCGTGAGAGACGCGAATGACCCGTCTTCCTTCTCCTCCCTTCTACTTTCAGCCTCCGCGCACGCATGCACGCGAAGCCGTGCCGGTCGGTGGATCGCGGTTATTATTATTAGTTATGTCTGGCAGCACGATAATCTGTCGGCGGAGACAGTGGAAAGGGTTCACGGAGGTGGCGCTGGTTCCCTCCTCCTAAACCTCCGTCGGGCGCAAACCAACCAGCGCGCGCCTCCGTTCGCTACGCACAAACCAGGGAGCGACGAGTGCGAGAAGGAAAACGAGAGAAAGAGAGAGGTGGAGGAGAATCCGCGCGCGCGAGCGCGCGACGGCCAAGTAGACGTTCCGCAGACGACGGAAGCGGGAGAGAGTGACGTCATTTCCGCGGCGGCAGCGGTAACCAATCGCGCAACAGCCCGCGCTTCCGCCATTTGCCCGGGGTGGCCAGCGGCAGCAACGCACCGGCGCATTTGTACGCGCACGCTTACTTGCTGGCTGTTTTTTGTTGCCACTTCGGCCGGCAATCAAATCCAAAAAAGTGAGAAGCAGCGGATGCAGCCTCTCTCCTCCGCATTCGCTCTTCTCTGCGGAGAAGACTCTCCACTTCTTTCGGAGATGGGTGCGCGCGCAGCGCATCTTCGCTCCCGGGGCAGCGACAGAGGCGAGCTGCGCAACGGCGCATGCGCGAGCCGATCGACAGTCTTTTTTTTTGCCGTCGCTCCTTGGAGGCGTAGCAACGACGTCGCCGCCGCCGTCAGCACTGCGTCGCGGAAGAAACGCGTGCGCACAAATAGAAGCAGAAATGCGGGGAAAAAAAGAAAGAAAACGACGAGCGACGGAAGAGGCTTTCCCGGGCTGCGTTTGGCTCGCGATGCCAGCCGGAATATGAGTATTCCAACGCCTCAATTACCGCACGCGAACCACAGCGAAGAGGGGATTCGTCATCTCGCGCGGAAGCTGTCACTAGGCGCATTGCTGAAGCGCGGTGGCAGCGGATTCAAAAAGCAGTCAGCGACAGTGGCAAGGCAGTGCCCTTCACCTATTCAGAAAGCTGATTCATCCAGTAGTATGAGGAGACTCTAATGTAACAGCTTTGTGACAGCTTTTCCTGCCGGCCTCCAGTGTCGACCATGTACCCTACGACACAAATAAAGAGATTATTATTATTATTAGTATTATTATTATTATTATTATTATTATTATTATTATTATTATTAAAAAGAGCAGAAAGAAACAGCACTAAAACAAAGACAGAGTTCATACTGCTGTGTCACCACAAGGACAGGGACGGAGACAGTATGAATTCGTACCAACTCGCCCAATTCTGAACCCTACTGAAGATAGAGTACTCTCAGTGAAGGGCCCCAACGGTAACAGCCGGCATTTCAGCCTGGTCTAATTGAGCCAGAACTGTTGGGCTCCCGAGGTGAACCCAAGAGTTCTTAGTTACGGCGTACGACGCCATTTACGCAGAAACACGTCCCTACAGTTACTGATCCGTAAACAGCTCCAGCAGCAGCAAAAAAAAAAAACAATGGGAAGGGCACAAAGAGGTACCTGCGCTGTGGAGGCCTACAGAGCAACGTGCGAACCGCGAATAGTGAAACGGCCCGCTTCCCGTGGTTACGTCGCAGTCGGTAACTGCGTAGGCGCGCCGACCGAGCAGCGTTTCAAGGCTGCAGGGAGGGGGAGGAACTGGGACCGCCCCCGCGAATGCGCCACAACAAGCCGGAGCCCAGGTTTCAAGGCTCTCGCTCTCTCTCCGCGATGGTGTAGCGGCCGAACGTTACGCCCTCTCTTTTTGGCAATGGCGCGACGTTATCGCAACAACGACTGCACGTTAGGCTACAATCGACTGCGACAGGTAGAATTGGGTGCATTCCCTGCTCTTCAGGGACATCTACAACCCCCCCCCCCCCCCCCCCCCGAACTTACGCTCATTTTGATTTTGGCGCAGTTTATCAAGATGGCGCGGTGCTGCTGCTGCTATACCAAGTGTTTCAGGGATGACTAAGTAATTTTCAGATATAGGCTTTTTGCGGTAAAAATATGCCTTTTGCGGCATAGTATAACCAGTGCTGACGGGCACCGAAAGCCGGTGAATGGTCTGACGTAGTTAGATGGTTAAAAAATTTCTGATAATTAACTTTTTAACTATCACAGCTATGCGACTGGTTGCAATTCGAGATTTGTAGCCGGTCGTAAGTAAATGCCGTATCAGGTTTTAGAATAAAAAAAAATGCGGCTATCCTCGGCGCTGTGGCTCGAAAAAAACGCCTGCATCGTGCCAAACTACATGCGCTTCCGAAAAGCATGCAAGCAAAGCAACCTTTCCAGTACAAGTAACTAATCAAAAAGGCCAAATTTTGTCGAGCCACAAAGCCAAGGGTAATCGTGCTTTCCAAATTGTAAAAAAAAAAAAACAACTGATTATTACTAACGACCAGCTACAAATCTTTAGCTCCAGTCAGACGCCTAACTCTAATAGTTAAAAACTACTACTACTTACTTACTAAATACAAGTCACCGGTTTTCTGGTGTCCCCCAACAGTGGTAATAATAAATGCTGGAAAAGTCATATTTTTACCTTAAAATAAAAACCTAAAATGCTCACCACGGCGAAACCGCTGGCTTGCTCGCGCTCACATTTCCCGCAGAGGTACCATTTGGCGGTAATTTCTCAAATACTGCGTTTGCGTGGGGCACTTGCCCGATTCGGTTAGAATAATTAGGAAATCCGCAGCGTATGCGGCGATCCCGGACCAAAGGAGACGCCTACGCAACAGCTACACCGCTAGCGCCATCTCTCGCCGCCAGATGGTTGGAGTCGTTTCGCTTCTAGTGTACCGTCTGCTTTCGTTATTCTGCTACCGACAAGAGGTGGCGCCGCCAGTGCGAATGTTGCGAAAGTGTTTCTTGGCCCGGCATCAACACATTCGACGCAGATTTAGGAATAACTCGTTTGATTAGGCAAAAGACCCCATTCGCCAAATAGCAACCCTGCGGGTAATTTCAGGGCGAACGGCTTTCCCTAAAGTTGTTGGCCGGGTCACACAGAACAGAACAGGCAACATACAGGGTCTGTTCTGAAAGTAGTAGGACTGGTTTTTAAGGCGAAAGCATTTAATGTCTCGTCGTTGTAAGCAGCAGTTGTCGACGGAAATGTCACGCTTTTCAATTGGTCGAAACGGTCGTGACGTCACAGTGCGCGAATTTCAAACGAGGCCAATTGTACTTTGGCTAGTAACCATGCAACCAATTGAAGGGATCGTAAAGTGATGCTCCGAGTGGGACTGAGCTTAGTTAATTGATTAATCACCCAATTAGCCTAATTAACTTTTCTAGCCAGGCCATATAAACAAATAAAACCGAGTAGGAAATTCGTCGAGCTCGGGAATCGAACCCCGGTCTTCGGCGTGCGAGACGAGCATGCTATCCACTCCGCCATGCCATCTCGAAGGTTTGGAATGAACAAAGGCGCGTCTAGTGAATACGGTGTCTTCGCTCACTCCCATATTCCTCCCTTCCTTTCCGGCGAGGTTTAGGTGTCCACCGAGATATGAGAGACAGATACATTTCCTTTCCTCAAAAACCAATTTACCGACGAGCGAGGCGTAAAACCGAATGGGCGATGGCGTTCTATGGACTCCCTGGCACCGTTGCAAGACGCTGTCGCGTTCCACACTCAGAGGCGAAGCTTAACATCTTAACCACACATCAGTGACCACACTTTAGGTCAAAAAAGTGCCCCCCTGAATTTGCGGGTGTCCACCGAGATATGTGAGACATTTACTGCGTAATTTCCGTTCCTCAAATACAATTTTCATTTTCTCATTTTCTTTGTCTTCTTTCACTCCCACTTCCTCCCTCTCTACGGTGCGGTTCGGGTGTCCACCGAGATGACAGAGAATTACTGCGCCATTTCCTTTCCTCAAAAAGCGTTCCGTTCAAAGGGCAAGGCATCGCGCCGAACGGGTGGTGGCGTTCCGTGGACTCCCTGGCCGCGCTCCAACACGCTGTCGCGTTCCACTCCTAAAGGCGAAGCTTATGCGTCATTAATTAGCAGTTAATTAGTATTCAGGAATTAATCACCAACTAACCATGAATTAGTGATTTGGCATCACTTAGGAATTAGTACTCAATTATATGTGACGCCACCAGTGCCACAGAAAAAGCGAAAGGGGTGCGGAGAACGCTTTCGCCTCTACGCACTTTAGGCAGTCAAAGTGCCCCCTGAATTTTTTTTTCCTGGGCGGACGAGAGGTGGTCTGCGCGTGCAGGATCGTTGAAGGGGGATATTGGAAATGCTGGGGAAAATCGGCAGTCGGCTCTCGGCCGTTGAAGAGAGGAGGTCGGTTGTACTGTGAACCCCTGTCGAAACGTCTCGTCACGCAGAATCGTCGAGCGTTTACTGGATCAGCGATACGCGATCAAATTTTGAATAAATCTTGGTAAAACGGGCAAAGAGACTCACAACATGATTAAGGAGGCCTACGGTGACGCTTCCATGGGTAGATCAGGTGTTTTTTGAGTGGCACAAGCTTTTCCGAGAAGGTAAGGAAAGAGTGAAGGAAGACGACCGCTACAGACGCCCTTCGACCAGCGAGACCAACGAAAATGTGTAGCGAGTGAAACATTTACTGAACAGTGATCGTAGAATGAGTATCAGAATGATTGCTGATGACTTGAGCATTCCTCAAACCCAAGTTTTTGAGATCGTGACAGAAAACTTATCCATGAGGAAAGCGTGCGCGAAGTTGGTGCCGGGCACGGTGCCGGGAGTGTTGGCAGAGGAGGAAAAGGCCAACCGGTAGAATCTTCATCATGTGAATGAGGGCCCCTATTTTGCCCGGCACAAGGCGGCAACGCTGCCTCAGCCCCCCTACAGCCTCGACTTGGCCCCGCCAGACATTTTTCTATTCCCGAGAATAAAATCGACGCTTGAGGGGAAACATCACGGATCGGTAGAGGTGGTTCATCAGGCCGTGACGAGGGAGCTAAACAGCATTCCGATCCAGGCGTTCCTGGAGGCGTACGAAAACTGTAAAACTCACTGGCAGCAGCGTGTATGTGCGGAAAGGTGCTACCTTGAAAAATTGTAATCGTTTGTACTATTATCCTGAATAAATTTTGTTTAAAAAAAATGAGTCCTACTACTTTCAGAACAGACCATGTATATAGTAGTGAACAAAAAAGATATGGAATTTCCATTTTTTCGTAAAATTCAAAATATCACGGCTATAAAGGACCTATCTGCTATTTATGACCATGTTATGATCCAAAAATGCCCTTTTTACTCCGTGAGTAGCTGTTGGGTGCGTGAATGTTTGCTTTCAGTTAGTTTTTCATTTTTGTCCTTTCATGGGCGCTTCCCATTTTAACTCGCTGTCACTTTCAGGTGACAAATTCTGCGTTTACATGTACTACTGCATATTTTGAACAGCAGTGACCATAGTTGGAGGTTAACACAACGCCATCAAGACTGCTCAAATGGCAGTTATCCGCGGCCATTTCAGAGTAGCGCACAACACGCCTTCGCAAGTTTTGAAGAGATACATGTTCAGAGGACGTTTGGTTTTTAGATCTTCCAAGGAGACACGCCAAAACGACCAAGTTATTCAAAAGACGTCGTTCGCACGAGCCTAAAGAACTATGGGCTCACTGTTATCGACATTTCCGACGATTTGACTCCGTTATCAGGCTCTACAGTAACCCCATGGTCTTTGAGACGTCATGCGGAATGTGTTGATCTAAAAGACAGGAACCCAGCGAAAATCCAGTCTTGCGAAAAGAACTAGATTTCCAGGATGATGCTTGTTTGTTTTTTTGTTTTTTTTCAACGTCCCAAAGCGACTCAGGCTATGAGAGACGCCGTAGTGGAGGGCTCCGGAAATTTCGACCACCCGGGGTTCTTTAAAGTGCACTGACACTGCACAGTACACGGGCCTCTAGAATTTCGCCTCCAAAGAAATTCAACCGCCGCCCCGGAATCGAAACCGCGTCTCATTCGGGTCAGCAGCCAAGCGCCATAACCACCGAGCCACCGCGGCGGCCACTACTGTAATAATGAAAACTCGAAGACCAGCTCAGCTGCATGGGTCATTTCACTTACTTTCTTTTTTTGGACATTGTGCACACACGACTACTGCGCTTATGACGCAGACAGTGCCGAGCTATAAATCCTCTTCGGGCATTCATGATTTGGCGGACGCCGCCTTGGAAAGCCGGTGCGCATTGTGCGCGCGCGACTATCACGTGAGAAGCCTTCCAACGCACACCGGAACCAATTAACACTGAGAACAAGAAAACAAGAAAACGGAGCTCTAAAGCAATCAACACAGACGGCGAGCAGCGGCGCTGTAGTTCGGCTGTTTAAACTGTGCGCCCCCAACCCGACCGTAAGTATGTACGCACCTGCTTGTCGTCAATGTACCCGCCGTTACTTCCACTGGCGCATTAGTACGGAGCGGAGTGATCATTAAGCTAACCGCGTATTCAAGTTCAACATCCTCGGGCAAAAATTTTGAAGACTGGAATATTGCAAGGTACTGCTATCGAAACATTGATCGAAACTTCCGATACGTAGCAAAATCTCACTTTTAAAGTTTTGCAGCGAAAGCTACACTGGCCACGAACTTGCGATTTCACTGTGGCGATGCTCCGAGGAGGCACAGAGACCTGCCTTGAGCCGTTGCCTAGCAACCACCACAGCTGGCGGACGCCGCGCGCCTCGCCGCCGTTCGGTATGACGTCACACCGCTTGCCTCGTGGTTGCACTCGCTTTCGCTACGTATATCCCGGCATGGCCGAGCTAAGCCACTGCCAATTTTTTACATCACTCGCATCGGGTGGTTACGACTGGCATAGAAAAGTAATGGGGAACGTTTTTGACAACAGCAAAAAATTTAATCGCAAAAAAAAAAAATCCAAGCATGCGGAGGGGACATCTGCGGCCATATTGATAGTGAAATCTTGCAATATATACGAAAACATTGCGTTCATAAACTATTTCCCGATGAAAATTGATTTTGTCAATAATTGGTGGGTATGCGTCCGGGGTTAACTTAAAAGTTGCCCCGCACTCTGAACAGAGCTGAACTAAGTGCCGCTGTTGACTGAATGTGGACATCCCACGCTGAGCCGCGAAGCACCCGCTCAAAATTACCGTGCCGCTATTCTATACGTCAACACATGAAACTGTATTTATTTGTTCTCCTGCGAGTGTAATAGCGCAGAACGAAGCTCTAGAATACATACGGTCCCTATAGGTATCGCTATACCTTGTCGCTTCACTATATACAGTGGCTGGCTTGTTGGTTACACATTTCCAACGCGCTGTTCTTGCAGCGCCTGTGTTTCGTCTATCTTTGGTTTCACTATTATAACTTCACACTCCAATCTGTCTGTCCGAACACGGGACACGGCCGACGCCCACGGCATCATCAGAACTCATCCTGGCCGCGAAACCGACGGCGCAGTTCGCCACGGGGTCACCTAATTGCTCCCCAAGGTCGGCTTCCTCGCGGTCACCGTTAACAGCGCCGCTCTTGAAAAGTCCAGTACAGACGGCGGACGCACCGAACACGCGAGCCCGTGCCGATGAGCACCGAACGCCCTCCTCCCATCGGCTACAGCTGGCGCGACGCCCTCCTCTCATCGGCTACAGCTGGCGCGACGCCCTCCTCCCATCGGCTACAGCTGGCGCGACGCCCTCCACCTATTGGGTACAGCTTGCGCGACGCCCTCCTCTCATCGGCTACAGCTGGCGCGACGCCCTCCTCCCATCGGCTACAGCTGGCGCGACGCCCTCCACCCATTGGCTACAGCTGGCGCGACGCAATTTTAATCGGCGATTACGACACTATTTCAAATGGTTTATTAGGGTTTAACGTCCTAAAGCAACTCAGGCTATGATGGACGCCGTAGTGAAGGGCTCCGGAAATTACAACCACCCGGGGTTCTTTAACATGCACTGACATCGCACAGTACACAGGCCTCCAGAATTTCGCCTCCATCGAAATTCGGCCGCCGCGGCCGGGATCGAACCCGCGTCTTTCGGGTCAGCAGCCGAACGCTATAACCACTGAGCCACCGCGGCGGGGCACTATTTGAAATGCTAGCCCAAAAATGACTTCGCAAACTTTGCCTGCAAGTTTCCCACATTCGACCCTTTTAAGGTCACCGCTTCTTAAAACTAATGCAGTTGCCCTTTAAGGCCCGCATATACTATTTAGGCGGAAAAGTGTTTCGTTTCGAGGTAAACAAAATAAAATGGCGTGTCAATGGATTTAACGCGGTCCAAATCACAAATCGTTACCGCAGTGGGGGTTGTACAGAGACGAGAGCGGACCCGAGCGTTAATTTACACGAATAGCGCCGCTATAGGCGAGTCCGACCGCCGCTGCTCACTGACGACCCCACTCAACATTGCGTCTCATTCGTTAATCACTCCGCGCCAGCCAGCGGAGCTGGCTGCATGCACAGCGAGCTATAGGCTAAATACAGCCGGCTTTCTTCCCAGGGCAGAAGACCGCAGGGTAACAGCGTAAGGCCGCTCAGCGATCAGGTTTGGAAACCTCGCGAGCCTCGAGTCTCATTCACAGCGGGGGTATGTCAATTAGCCAGCGCTCGGAGCGGTCGCTACGGGGGCTTCAGTGCGGAAACTAGCACCGGCCACCGCACGGAAGCTGCGTGGACGCGTTTCACAGCGGAATCTATACGATGGATCCCCTCGATCGGACCCGGGCTCAAAGCGCGTTGGTTGCGGCGTCTCGGCGCGCCGAAGGCAGAAACTGCCGCGCTTTTAAACCGCGCAACGAGAATACTGCCACAAGTGCGCCAGAAGCAGAAAGGAAGTGCCAACAACAAACAGGAGGGAAAGCGCCCCCATGAGTTAGCCTTTTTGGGCCTATGGGACTAACATCGGTATGCAAACCATTACTCGCTAAAAGACGAAGTGGCAAAGGTGTTAGTCCTTTTGGTGAGTAGCTTAAGTCACCAAAAAATCACTGCTCCCTCAAAGAGCGATTACTCCCTAAGAAATTAAGGAACACAGCGGTAAGTTCCTGTGGGGTGCTAACCGCGTTTCCACAACTATTAGTCCCACAAAAAGCAACGATTACTCCATCTAGCCACAGTCACACTTCTTAACGGCTAACCACCCACCACGCCTGCACGTTACACCCTGCCGAGCCAAACATCTAGCGGATAATAACGTTGAAATTCGGGCTTGTTGGTTCATACTTCGGAGCAATAGCGCAAACAGGACAAGGGACCAGGAACGAGTAGGCAGCGATAACTTCCAACAACTTTATTAGAAGCAAAAGCACAAGAATTTATACGTGAATTTGTGCCGCGTCATCCCAAAGCATGCGCAAATTCCTTCTGTCAACCTTATGTCGACTCCTTATGTCAAACTTTAAAAAAAAATTACCGACGATTACGTTACTTCCTAATGCGAAATTTGAGCGCAGCAAATAAGCTGTTTCACCTTTTCGATAGTGAGTCAACCCCAGCTGCGGAGTTGGTTTCAGGGACAACGCCGCCGATGCCGACACAAACAATATGATACCCTCGCTTCCGCAGCGCTAAGAACCAGGTCTAGCCGTGGGAAGGTGGTCACGTATTCGTCGACGTGCCGGGGCCTACGTGAAATAACCGGCGCGTCGGCAACTGAAGAGCACCCTATCCGCCACACAAGAACAGGGGGGGGGGGGACCTTTCCTCCTCTTTCTGCATGGCGGCGACGGTGTTCTATGCAGTCACGTTATCTTGACTCTCTAGCGGCGTCAGCGGCATCCAGCGGTATCAGTCGGTCGCTGCTAGCGCTGGGGGGATGAAAGGGGGGCGGAGCTGGTTACGAGGCCGACGCCGACGACGACGCGAAACCCAGGAACGGACGCCAAAGAGCTGCGCTCTAAAATAAATTGCTTACCTGCGCTCGCAGTAAATTTGCGCACGGTTTGGGATGACACGGCACACATTCATGTATGAATTCTTGTTCTTTTGCTTCTAATAAAGTTGGAAGTAAGCGCTGTGTGTGTCTACTCGTTCTTGGTTCCTTGTCCTGTTTGCGCTATTGCTCCGAAATCTAGCGGATGTTACTGCACACCTCGCTTCTATCAAAGTACGCCTGTCCCAGCGGGGAATCGAACCGGCGACCTGTCGAGTTGGGCGGCACAAGGCCGAAGCCAGTGAGTCACCGCGCTAGAGGTGACCGCAGAAACCACGAAATACAAATAAAGAGAAAGAGAAAAACTTGTTTTCCTCTCCGCTACGCTCGTTTGAAGATAAGCGAGGTTGTTTTGCGTCGGATGCAAAGCGGGCAGCTATATACCAACGCCAGGCTGACCTTGATCGGGATGGCGGCCGCGTTCAGAAGCCCGCGCCGGCACATCCTGCGCATCTGCCGAGCGGTTGTTTACTCGCGCAGTGAGCGCGCGCGGGGGGATATATTGCGGGCACGAACCCCGGCAGGACGGTCGCCGGTCGAGGGCCGCTCCAGCGGTGGAGCGAAAACGGGCGCGAAAACGGGCACGAGAAGAGCACGGCGTTCTGAAAACGAGCCCTGCGCAGAGGCGGTTGGCCTTTACTTACGTTACCGTAAAAAAAAAAAAAAGAAAAAAAGAGGCGCTCGGCTGCTGACCCTAAAGACGCGGGTTCGTTCCCGGCCGCGGCGGTCGAATTTCGATGGTGGCGAAGTTTTAGAGGCCCGTGTACTGTGCGATGTCAGTGCACGTTAAAGAACCCCGGGTGGCACGTTCTAAGAGGATTCTTGTGTGGGCTAGTTGGTTCATGCTTAATAAACAGATTCAGAACAGCGCTACGGAACGAGAACAGAAGGAACACGAAAAGGAACACAAGCAGCGCCCGTCCTGTGTTTTTCGTGTTCCTTCTGTCCTCGTTCCGTAGCGCTGTTCTGAATCTGTTTATTAACCCCGGGTGGTCGAAATTTCCGGAGCCCTCCACTACGGCGTCCTTCATAGCCTGAGTCGCTTCGGGACGTTGTACCCCCGTAAACCATAAACTTAAGCTGTTCCTTAAGGTTTTCATGCACGCGATAGAATTACTTGATTAATGCCCATATATGCGGACTTTGTCGTTCTAAACTTCACGTCCTTATGTCCCTGGGAGTCCTCATACCGCTCCTAAGAAAATTGGATGCAACAGGAGAACATTCTTTCCCTCCCCTTAATCGAAACCAGTGATGTTAAGATCAAAAAGGACTCCGCGATTCTGAAAGTGAATGACTGTGTGATCTAACCTCAAAAATTCGCATAAAAAAAACTTTTTCCGCTATCGCCGCAGACTGTTTGCGAATATGGCCGACGGTGGCGACATCTGTATTTAGCGGCTGATAAAAGCTAAGTTTTCGAAGAGCTGCTTGACGTTTCAACACTGAGCGAGTCGACGCAGGCCTTATTCAGTTTGTCTTCAGAGCCCCTTTTAACATGCGGGGTCCGAAATTGCGGTAAACCACGCGTGTATACTCATGTATACATAAAAGATGGGGACGAACATACGAGACGCAATAAAGTGACGGATGAATCTGTGATCCAGAGAAGGCGAGTAAATACTGGCCGTCTGCGTCGCTCAGACCCGATCAGATAAGCCAGTTCCGGGCGTCAGCGTCAAGACCCGCACTGCGTCGATTAGGTAAATATACGGTGCCTATCGACACACCTAAATGCACATGCAATTTGCCGTCTCTCGCAGAGAGAAGACAAGACAAGCAAAGGCCCCCACTGCCTCGCTCACAACGACCCGTGGGATTCACTCTTTCTCCGATGGACGGCATACACTTGCATTCGCGCCAACACACGCCGGCGGATCGATGTGTCTACGATGAATCCATTATTAATGCGTTGCACCTGGCCCACAATCAGGCCGCTCATTGTTGGTGAAAGAACTGAGTAATGATGTTCGCACAGCTGTCAACCGACACCTTATACACCCACTGCCGTGTTCAAAACAAATAAAAAAAATATGGCTCAAAATAAAGCTCACTGAAAAAGCCTCCGGTCGGCCTGCGCAACGGACGTTTCGGCACACGCTCTCCTGGAATCCAGAACTCTGTCCTCGAGGGAGAGAAATTTCCAGGAGGTTCAAAAGGCGATCTGGGAGCATATGCTTTCATTCGACCACACATCTAACCACGTGCCCCGCTGCGGTGGCTCAGTGGTTACGGCGTTCGGCTGCTACCCCGAAAGAAGCGGGTTCGATCCCGGCCGCGGCTGCGGAATGTCGATGGAGGCGAAATTCTACTAGAGGCCCGTGTACTTGCGACGTCAGTGCACGTTAAAGAACCCCAGGTGGTTGAAATTTCCGGAGCCCTCCACTACGGCGTCCCTTATAGCCTGAGTCGCATTGGGACCTTAAACCACAATACACCAATGCATCTAACCACGTGGTCTCTGCTATCAAATTCATAACTTTGAGCTCGAGTCACCGGAACAAAGATATAGAGCAAGGGTGTATAGTTTGCGCTAGTCGGTGCTCAAACGTAATTTCGAGAGCACAAAAAATTCGATAATGATTTTGCACCCATCAAGGACTTTTTTTTTTATTCGAGATGTTTGCCATGAGGCATAATGTAAAAGGGAAAGAAAGTTATAAGAAGGAGTGTAAACAGGCCTCGCTTAAAAAGTGCAAAAGTTCACAATAAAGCGATTATCAAGAGTACACTTGCGATAGTCGCCTGCAACGTCCCATCGCAGGCCTACCTTCTTTAGGAAGCGTCGTCTCACGGAAGCTGTAGCCGGGCAAGTCCACAGCAAGTGTTTTTCGTCACACTGGTCTCACGCAGCACCACAATGGGGACACTTGTCAGTCACTTCGAAACGGCCGAATGTCGGTAGAGGCGAAATTCTAGAGGCCCGTGTGCTCCACGTCTAGTTCGGGAGTACCAGCTTCTAGCGGATCGTACGACGGGGGCCATCTGGCAGCACAGCAGCAACTCACGAACCATCGGTCTCAAGTGGCCGTTGGGCCACCACAGCAGAAGGGATCCCTTTACAATCATCAGGGATTACCCCTGCAAGAAGTGCTGAAGAATGTCCTGGCCCCAAGTCCAAAATTTGCTTCTGAAACGAATAAGCCGTCATGAACTACTGTCCATGGCGTGTCGAGTTTAAGTGGGTCCCGAAGGCGTCCACGTCCTGAATCGGTGTAGACCGAATCCTTCCAAACATTTCCCCAGAAATGTGTCGCACCCTTTCTGTCTGAATAGTCCGCGTGTGTTAGCAGGGGCTGATAAAAGAAAATGGATTCGTCGGCTTCTCGGCAACCTTCCAGTCTAATGGTAATACCTGGGGTCTCTGAGCGCGAGACCGTAGCAAAAGCAGTCGTCATGCACGCCTGTCTGTCTCCCTGTTTTCGTGTCCGATTTCAGAGACACCGACTTCGGTTCCAGCTCAAGTGTTCCGGAGACTTTTACCCTTAATAAAACATCATAATTATCATCCAAGGTACGTACGATTCCGGACAACTTTCACTTCCGCCAGTACATATGCAGTTAATTCCCTGGGCTGTATGGCAAACGGGACTGCCGATCCGACGACTGCCGGCGGCATCCAAACTAAAACTGCCTTCATCGACAGCCCGATATATCCCACAGTAGGCCTGTTTACACGAACTCTATAGAGTCGAGTCGAGTTTGCTTGTCGGGTAAAAAACCAGTCGTCGGATCCATGTACACGCTGTCGGGTAGAGTGAAATAAGCGGCAGAGCGAGTCGAGTTAACTCGCCTGCAGAGGGTAGGTTAACTCGCTTGACCCGCCTTTCTAAATGCACGGAGTCCAAGAGTCGGATTAGCGGGAGGGGAGAGGATAAATGCGAACCTGTTTTTCGACTGCGCCGTCGCGCCTCCGAGACAGCGGTGCCGAGCCGCCATCTTGGAGGCTGCCACTGCCCTCTCCCACTTGCGCTGTTCGACGCTTCGTGTCGCTGGAGTTGAAGCGACCTCGACTCGCTAAAATCGAGTTCATGTAAACACGTAGTCGTCGAGTTGGGCTGACATTGCTCAACTCGATCCCCTGACTCGACCCGCCGCTGTCGGGTTCATGTAAACGACGCTAGTGAGCGCAGCGCCACCTCGGTGCAAGGCTGGATACACACGGACGTTGCATTCACTGCCACGACGCATCACAACAGCGTCTACCCGCTCAAAGCATTCCCGCGCAGGACAGAGAAGAGGACATGACTCGTGTGTGTACCACCCACGGTGGTACTACGCCTCAATTCACCACAGTGAGGTCTGCAGGAACACCGTAAAGCGTCAGCCCTGGCACGCACCCGGTTCGTCCCGAACACGTACACGTGTTTGAGGACAAGCGCATAAGGGTATACAGTACGCTCTGTATACAGTTCGAATCGACAGAAAGATAGTCACTTTTGGACCCATAATCTGCCCTCGAACTGCTGCCATCATCATCATCAGCCTGACTACGCCCACTGCAGGGTAAAGGCATCTCCCATGTCCCGTCAATTAACATTGTCCTTTGCCTGCTGCGGCCACCCTATCCCCGCAAACTTCTTAATCTCATCCGCCCACCTAACTTTCTGCCGTCCCCTGCTACGCCTGCCTTCTCTTGGTATCCACTCCGTTACCCTTAAAAGGGCTGCGAAACACTGCCTGGGGGAATACCGGCTATACTTCAGGTGGGTTCTTTATGTCACACAGATGCTGACTTATAAAGAATTACAGGAATCGATGCACAGGAACGGGAGTTATTCAGTGAAGAAATTTCAAAATACAAGCAAACAAAACGCTGCCCTCAACTCGATTTGCGCGGGGCTTCCCACTCCTATTTCGCTCTCCCAATGACGGCACCTGGCGCAACCAATCAAAACAGCCAGCCAGGGCACGTCGCGGAAGTTTTTACTCCATGGTTGCCTGCTCTCTGTAACTCGTTCTTGCTGAGACTGGCAGCGTTGTTTCCATGCCATAGCGCCCCTGGTGGTGTATTTTTATTTTATTTGCTTTGCAGGGCTTTTATCTAAGACAAGAAAGTTGTTTTTGTTGATCTAATATAAAACGCAGACAGGTGACAAAATGTGTCTCTATTTATTCACACAATTTGCAGTATATTTACTGTTTGTCCGGTCATCAAGCTCGCGCCAGGTGATGTCATATCCGCTGATAAAAACCCGCCACTGTGTGGCGACACCATCAGAGCCATGAAGTTGTTTTTGGGAGGACATTAAAATATTAAAAAACGGAATGTACGCGGTATTACCGACGCTAATAGCACCACTATAACTCACTTTATGCAATCAACAGGCAAAACAGTTAACTAAGATTGTGTTTCTGGGCCCCTTTAAAGGGGTGGAGACACCAAATTTATGGTTCGCGCGTTCTTAGTTGCAAACGTTTCTTATGGCTCCAGGAAGCATGATACACACTCAAAGATTCATATATTCACAGTGAATAATTTATTATAGCATTTTTAGGTGAACGATTTTCGGTTTCGGTTTCGGAACGCCGAGTTGTACAGTGACGTCACAGAGGGGGAAGATCAACTGCTTCGCTTGGTCACGTGGGCCCACAAAAGTTGTGACGCACCTACTGCTGCATCGTCTGCTTTCCCACACACGTGCTGACCAGCGCATATGAAAACAAACAACTGCACGTCTAGTCCCAGCAGCTCGGATTCTGACAGATCTGATTCCAACGAGTGAGGACATCGACTTTTTTTTTGTTCGCACGCTAATATCGCCTCCGCGGGTTCGCGTGAGGATGCGAAACACTTTGCAAAATGCCAGTAAGCATCGCTGCGCCGCTCTACCCAAGCTGCGCCCACAACCGGTGTCACACTTCGCTGCCGTGCAGCAGTACCTGAGCGCTGCTTGGGATGGTGTACAAATATCACAAGAAAAGACAAGATCGCCTTGTTATCAGAACTGCCAGCTATACTCGAGCAGCGACAAAGCATGTCTGCTTATGTTGGGAGCTTTCGGCAACGGCACCGCTCGCGGGCGCTCCGGGCGACGAGCTCTGCTGCTGCCTGGCTGCCGTGGTCGTCGCTAGGCCTATAGCCTGTTTAGCAAGCGGCCGGCGCTTCGGAAGTCGCCTGCGCTATAATAAAAGGCCTACTTTTCACAAATAGCTGTAGTGTTAACAGAATCATCTCACAATAAAATAATAGTATGGTCAATCTCCTCGACGCCTTCGGCAGCGGAGCTAGCGGGCGCCAGGCGAGCCGGACCCCGACGTCGCGCCAGCGGCAGCTGCTAGGCGCGGTTGTGAGAAATTTGCTCATATCACAGTTGTTACCTCTACTAGCAGCTCAGTATTGGTCAGCGATCCTCAAAAATGACACTTTTTTCACATTTCTTGTCCAATGGTTTATTATTTACGTCAAGAACACTCTTTAGCTCGCTTTTATGACGTCGGCAGACGGTATCCAGGCTGACCTACCGGCCGGCAGACTCGGCGTACTTCACGTCCGCACAAGAAAATACAAACAGCCATGCCACCAGAAAGGATGCTTTCTAGATTCGAGATACGACAGCATGCATCTGTGCTAAAAGTGGATCTTTCGGCAGCGACACTGCCTGCGGCAACGCCGGCCGACGACCTGCGCGCTGGTCCCAGACTGCCCTAGTCGTCGCTAGGCCTAGCTGCTTTCGATATCGACTCCGCAGCTGAGGGAGCTTCGGGACTGGCCAGCGCTCAGAAACGTGCTCCGCTCGGCACCCCTTTACTGTGAACTCGTCCCATAATAAAAGATATGCTCGATTTCCACGACGTCTTCAGCAACAGAGCTAGCAGACGGCAGGCGAACCGCACCAGGTAGCAGCAGCACAAAACCGGCTATGGGATGAAATTTGCTTGCATCGCAGTCATCACTTCTACCAGGAACTCGGTATTTGCCAACGATCGTCACAAACGATGCATTTTTGATATTCATATATCCCAGGGTTTGCTATGAACGTGAACAAACAATACTATCGCGTTCTTCAGATGCCGGCGTTCGGCACGAAGACTGGCGCAGGCCGCCCGGCTCCAAGGAGTGCGCCCTATGTCATCATGACGCTGCCGCTCTCCGCGCTCGCATTGGCTGCCGCTTCCCGTCGTTGTTGCCGCGAGCGGCCCGCCGTTGACATCTAGCAGGCCGGACGCAGGCAACGAGCTGCAATCGGACGTTGCGACGCTGTTCGCAACGGCGCGCCGCAAACCGAGCGAGTGGCGGTTAGCAGCAAACGCAGCTCGCTGGTGCGTCGACTGCGCTCACGCGGCTGTGCCCCGCTCATCGTACGTCACTGTATTTTGGTATGACGTCACTAAAACTTTATTTTTCTACACCCCTTGTGACGTCATGGTTGATGGCGCTAGCGAATGGGTCTAGGTCGTGAGAGTGAGCATTTAGGTAATCTTTGGAACCGAATTAAAATATTTTTTAAACGTTTGTTGCGCCCAACACCTGGCAGTGACTGCCCTTGCATACATAGCAATCCCATAGCAGGCTTTTTATAGCTTCAAAATTTGGTGTCTCCACCCCTTTAAGGACCAGCGGTTATCTTGCCTTCGTATTACATGCCCTGCCCAAGCCCAATCCTTCATCTTGATGTCGACTAGGATGTCGTTAACCCGCGTTTGTTCCCTCAGCCATTTTGCCCGCTTCCGGTCTCTTATAACGTTACACCTGTCATATTTCTTCCCATAGCTCGCTGCGCTGTCCTTAACTTAAGCTGAACCCTCTTTGTTAGCCTCCACATTTCTGTCCCATAGGTGAGTACCGGTAAGATACAGCTGCTGTATACTTTTCCCTAGAGGCATACTGGCAAACTGCCACTTATGATCTGAGAGAGCCTGCCAATATGCGCTCCACGCCATTCTTACTCTTCTAGTTAGTTCTCTTCCTAGCCACCCGACAATCCCTACAAAGCACGTAGCGCTTCTCAGACATCCCGAACGCAGTCACCACCCAATGACTTCCCCTTACACAAAACAAAGCAGGACCCCAACACACCTCACTGTCAAGTGTGTGGCTCCATACCCACGCTTGTCCACACATACTGGAACTGCCCAAGAACCAACACCAATCAACGTCTCTCTCACTCACTCTCTCTCTCTCTCGCAACATATGCACGTGGAAGCAATGGGTTTCCCACCTCGGCAAAATGGCCTCTTCATGGGACGATCTCCTAAAACACGTGCACACCGTCCTGGGGGACGAACTTCCAACTCCCTCCTCCACAACAACACGGACCCGACCATTGGTCGTTTAAATAATTCTCTCTCTCCCTCGTCATCTGGATCTGCAGCCACTACACGCCGTAAGCAGACGTACAGTCTTTGTCAAAAGTAACCAGGCTGCATGGTTTACTTCTGGCTCGTACAGTGGAGCCCTTACAGCTTCCCTGAAGCTGAAGTGGTCGATAAAGGGAAGTACTGGGGGTCTTCTTACCTTCCAACACCTTTTGATCTTTAGGAAAGCCACAGGGGCTCCACTATACGAGCTAGAAGCAAACCATGCAGCCTGGTTACTATTGACAAAGACTGTATGTGTGTTCGCTTACCACTTCCAGCGCCTCGCTAAGAATTGTAAACTGCTGTTCCTAATTCCCAACAATTGTAAACATATTCCCTTACCCCATCCAGCACCTCGCTGCCAATTGTAAACTTCTGTTGCCTTGCGAGACTGTTGAACATTAACTTGGTTTTCTGCATGTTAATTTTTAGCCCCATCGTTCTGCTCTGCCCGTCTAGCTCATTGATCATGCCTTGCAGTTCATGTCCTGAGTGACTTAGCAAGGCAATGTGAGCATCGAATCCCAAATTACTTGGGTATTCTCCCCTAACCCTTATCCCCAACTCTTCAAAAATCCGGGCCTCTGAAAACCTCCTGTAAACAGGCGGTGAATACCACTGGGGAATCGTGTCTCACTGCCTGACACCCTTCGTTATTCGAACTTCTGCACCGCGCTTCAATATTGGAGCACAGCGAACTACCATATGTGGCAGAGCACACGAGAGAATTCCTAATGTAGCATTTTTGTCCCGTCCTGACCAGCCACTGCAGTCAGTGGATGGGACGCACTCAATTTTAACATATTACAGCGTATTATTGTCAGTTCTATACTATTTCTGGTCTTATTTTATAGTTTCTCTTCTTAAAATTTCCGACACATTCACTTTGTCTTCCATTCTAACATATCTAAACTATCTTCTTTCAATGTTCCGTACTAACGTTTGCAGACTGTAGTGCCACCTATGTCCGTCAAATATCTGAAAACGTGAAATTAAAAAAATGAAGCCATACGGTGCACGCCAACACGGATGGTACACCCCGCCGTGGGTATGTGCCATTAAGCCTGACGACATAATCATCATCATCAAACACTGATGCCAGAGCTCACAGGCACCGTCCGCTATCCTCTGGAAGCTGTTTGTGGGTTATGCCCGCATTTCTGAACCGGAGTTTCGTAACCGATAGCATTAAAGACTACTAGAGGGCCCAACTGCGCTCACTGGCAATCGAAGGTATATATGTAAGTGTATTCAGCGTTCAAAGGTGCCGGAACAGACCCGTGCACGGCAGGGTAAAAAAAAAGTCGGACTACCAAAACTGTTACGAGAGGGACGGGATTCGGCTCGCCACAAATCCTCCAACGCGCCCACCGCCATTGCGGAAGCAGCAATGGAGGATCATCTCTGGCCGTCTCCACGTGCCACTCAGTACAATGCTGCGCAATAGGCAGAGCGACCAGACGGCTCGGGGAGGGAGGCAGGGAAGGGAGGGGGGGGGGGGGGGGGGTTCGAGCACAACGCCAGACGGTGTATAGCTTGGTATAGCACAGTGCAGCGTTCCCTCTTTCCACCGCTCGCGTCACTTCCCTTTTCCTTTTCCTTTTTCCCCAACTCGAGCTGCGAAGCACGACCGCGCTCGCCACTGCACTGCCCTGCAGTGCCGGCAGGCGGAGCAGCAGTCGCGCCCCCGGAGGCGAGACAAGCACAACAGAGACAAAAAAGCAGCTGCAAAGCACCGTCGGCACAGCCTCCTCAGGAAGGACGGCAGGATCAGGGGAAGAACGGAAGGGAAAGAAAAAGGTATACAGAGGGAAGGAGCCTCGTCGAAACCGGGAAAGGGGGAAGAACGCGGGAGGCCTTTCCACACCACATCGTCCGCCGCCTCCGCCCGTTCCGCACACACACACGCGCACACCCCTCCTCCGTTTCGGCCGCATCATCATCATCGCCGTCGTCGCGGTCGCCGATGGATCGATGCCCGACGGCGGCGCGCGATGCCGTCTGGGGCCCAGACGGTGCCGCCGTCGAGGGCTATGTATAGCCACCCAACCGGAGCGGATGTACCCGGCTACGGACAAAAAGAAACAGCCGCAACGCCGCCGAGGTCTCGGGACGACGGCGGGTGGCAACCATGAAGGCGGTATTGGTTACGTCTGGTTGCGTACAGAGAGACGCGTTTCATCACGGCCTTCACTATTCCGTACCAACGCCGCCCACAAAGCCGGTAATTGGATTTGGAGACGCCGGAAAGTTAAAACCAGAATTTATACATTTCTTGTCGCGTAACCTAAGATGATGGGACAAAGCGTAACTGGAGGTCACGAATAACGCAAGAAAAATGTTAGCGGTAACATATGAATAAAACGCACCATATTTTTCGAGCACGTATTCATAACGCGCGCTGAAATCTCGCCATCCAGCCGCTTTTGCGTTTTCTCCCTTGGATCGCGGGAACCCAACCTGCGCCTTTGTTGCTCATGCGCCGTTAAACCCAACCTGCCCAGCCGACTAACCACCCCGCTAGAAACCGTCGCGACGGCCTAAACTGGAAACCCCGACGAAGGTCGGCAGACAGCGATTCCAGGAGAGGACACATTTGACAACACTGCGCTCCCGATAATTTCGTGTGTTGATACACTCCAAACAGGAAGGAATAAAAAAAAAAGGAGCAAAGTTGCCATCTAACGAACTGTTTTTTATAAAAAGGAGTGTGCTGGACGACAGATTACTCCCTTTTACTCCCATGTAGGTGTATTAGTGTTTAGAGTGCGTCAGGGGAAAAAAAGGTCTTTTCTAATGGCGTTCTTAATGCAGCTCGCACCGGTGTAAAGAACGCCACTGAACGCTACTGGCCAATTGATACAGGCTTTCGAACTCTCTACAATGCTACGAAAGACCGGCCATCAGAAAAAAAAAGGAGCAAAACGCCGAAGCTGCGTATGAGTATGAGCTTTAGCAGTCTCGAAGGAAAACTGCGTCATTAGCCATCTTCGCTATATCCGGAAACAAATTTTTCGTTATATCCGAGTATCTACTTTTCTGATGCCACCGCATACAGCGCAAGAAAAAAAATCGTTTGACACCACTTCGAATGTCCTAGATCAATTAGTACGGCCTTAATGGACGTTTGAAGTTTCAAGAAGTAAGGGTTTGGGGTATTGAACTTCGTCGGTGCGAATCCGTATGATAGGTTTCGCTTTGATTGGACTAGTAATCTTATGCTCCGTAACACGCGGAATCGTACGATATCACTCCGAACATTCCATGCAAATTAAGTGCTCCACAATCTGTGTACCAATGGTACCACCCAATGGTCCCACTTGAATGAACAGAGCCCATCGCAAAATCCCGTCCAGTCACCAAATAGGCGCGCACGGCCACCACGAAAACGACTTCCCACCTGCCGCACGAAACGGCACGTGTGAGGCTGCGAAAGCAGGGGACAGCCGGGAAGGCGGAGTTCTTCGATTGCGGTTACAGGACGCGGACGAAGACTCCTCTTCGATGAACTCTCCACAAGCCAGGAAATGTGCGCGGCGCAGGTCTAACCTGTGCAGTTCAATGCCGACCTATACGGAGCTACGAGCGTGACGTCACTCTGCCAGCCACGACGCAAGCTATACTCCGTTTCATACATAGCAGGCAACGCTGCGGAGGTTGCTGAAATAGTGCGTCCGCGAAACTATATTACTCCGCCACGTATCATTCGTTCCTCTCGAAACTCCGCTCATTGTTTGGACGAATACAAAGAGCAGTATAAAAAGATATGGTAGCATTGAAAATCACGGTCGAAGTTGTGGGGCTCAGTGTTCGGACTCTCTGGCCATAATTTTCACGGACTGTGAACTACTTTTTGGGCGCGGATTGAGTAGAAGCGATTCGCCCTACCAACCGCGTATCATACCGCCACGTGTACTTTTTGCTTCTCGAAATCTCGACGAGTCGCAGGACGAAAATGTGGCAAGAGGTAAAACAAAGTCCAGGAGGTGCCAGTCGCGGCACTTAAGATTTGTCGCTACGAAATATGCTTGAGTTCGTTTTGGTTGTATGGCGAACTACTTTTTGCATGCGGACTCAGCCTGCGCGAACAGGCGCGCTAGCTTTGACAGCGTTGCCTGCTATGTATGAAACGGAGTGTAGAGAGAAGCGACGCACGTAGGAAGCATACACCGTCGAGTCGACTCCAACGTCAGGTGGGCACTGGGCTGCGCTCGTAGTACAGGAAGAGTTGAAGATTGAGCTCCCCCACGTTCTCCCCACAGCCCAGAAAACCGGTTTTCCGGGGGGTCGTGAAAAGGTGGTCGGTCCGTGGCTGGGATAGATGGACGCAGCACGTGGGTTCGTATGCTACGTTCGGTGAAGCGAACACAGGTCTCCGAATTCAGCCTCTTTTAATTCACGTGCGCCGGGGCTGGAAAGGTTCGCCCCGCTAATTAAGACGCTCCATTTTGGTTACGTTCAAAGCGATCCGGCCGTTTCGTTTACCACATTTAATCGCCGCTGGGACAGGGTTCGCTGCACTCTAAAACACCAATACGCCTATATGGGAGTAAAAAAAGGGGTAATCTATCATCTAGTGCACTAGAGGTCAGATTACTCACTCTTTACTCCTTTATTTAGAGTGTAAGAAAGTGCACAGGGTAGAGAATCGGAAGAGGTAGCGACAAAGAGTGCTTCGAGATGGTTAAGCGCCGTTGCTACATTCTCATAACAGCCGGACGTCGGAGGAAACAGGCCAAGAAAAGGTTTGGTTTGGTTTATGGGGTTTAACGTCCCAAAGCGACTAAGGCTATGAGGGACACCGTAGTGGAGGGCTCCGGAAATTTCGACCACCTGGGGTTCTTTAACGTGCACTGATATCGCACAGTACACGGGCCTCTAGAATTTCTCCTCCAAAGAAATTCTAGCCGCCGCGGCCGGGAGGGCTAAGAAAAGATAACGTTCCATGGCTAAGCAAAGGAAAAACGTTGGATTTTTCGCAAACATCACGCTGCGACGACGAAAAAGACGAAATTTTTTTTTACTTCTTTTTCTAACTTTTTAAGGCCCACAAACGCTCAAACGAGCTGGCAGGGTAAAAGAAAAAAGAAAACGAAAAAAAAGTCGCGGCGGATGACGCAGCGTTTTCGATAAGTACCACCGCGTTCCAACATCCCGCACGAGAGCAGTGGCAGCACGGAGCAGCATTCAACCGCAAAGCACGGACGAAGAAAACCGCTATTCCGGGAGGCACTTCGCCCACCGTCTCCGATGCCGGAAGGCAAAGCACCTCCCCTACCTGCGTTTCTCCTACACTCCTACATCTTCCAGCCAAGCTACTCTAGCCAAGCTACGCGACTGTTCTGATGATGAGGAGGAGCACTATTGAAGACTTACAAAGTACGGCTCCTCCTCCCCAGAGTATATCTCCTCCCCGTCCCTCGGAAAAAAAGCGAGAGGGATGGAAGAGGGAGCGGACTGACCATCGCCACCATCTCAGCATGGTGGGGAGGGAAAGGGAAAGAAAGCTTGCTGTTGCTGCTGCACCGTTGGGAAAGGGCAGAAGTCTCCCTCGCGCAGGCGAAACGGAACACGGAAGAGAACAAGAGGAGAGCATTGCTAGGCACACATCGGAGCAGGCGAGACAGAGGAGAGAGAGAGAGATACAATTGAAGGAGTGCGGAGAGGGGATGGAGACGGCGTAGGGAGAGTGCGCACCAGACAATCACAGCACAAACTGAAAAAGGCAGAGGCAGCGAGAGGAGTGCATCGAGCTGAACTGAAGGCGGAGAAGGGAGAATGAAGAGAAGGCACAGACGGTGAGGAGGAGAAGGAGAGTGGAAGAAAGAGAGAAAAAAAAAAACAAAGCGCGACGTCTGGGGAAGGGGAGCGAAAAAGAGAGAGGCAGAGGTGAGCGCGCTTTTGAAATCCAGCGCGAGCGCTCCCGACGGCAGGGCCAGACGAGGTGAAGACGCAAGGAAGAGAAAAAAAGTCGACAAATGCATCATATCCGCGGCGGGGTTGGGTCTGCGAATGACCTCTGGTGTTCGGCCTGTCTTCTTCCCGAACACCGCGTCTGGGCCGACCTCCTCCCCCGAATGGTCAAGAAGGCGGCGTAGCAAACTAACCGATACCATACTCCGTCTTGTGCGCCGAGCCGGTACTAAACACCGCTGGTCCAGCCTGCCGAGACATGCGTCGCTGTTCTAGGCCGGTGGTGTCATTTAATGATCCCTTCTTTATTGTTCCAGACGAAGACATCGAGGTCTTGCGCTGAACGGACCGTCGATCAAGCAGGGAAGGGGAGGAGTGGCGACCGGCCGGACGTTGAGCGATGTCTGAGCACCCGGCGTTTATTTTCCGGGCAAAAAAAAGTGGAATGAATATGTCCAAAAGAGAACACGCTCAACTACGCCATCGTTGATTTCGCATGCAAAATCGCCCGCCAATAATAAGGGATCTAGTAGCATGCGCGCAGAAATTACGGCGTCCTTTCCACTATGCGCCGCCGCTGAATCTCATAGTTTAGCCGGCGCGCCTTCAGGTGCCGGCGTTTCAGGGGTTAGCAATAATAAATGCAGAGGGAAAATAAAAACAAACAAAAACACCTGGGATGTTTAATTAGCACTAATTGGATGAACATGCATAGGGAACGATTAAGTTGTCGCCTTGGAAAGTTAGGCTAAGCCGTGACTATTACTCATGAGACGGTCCTCTAGCGCTGATATGTTAACCCTTCACTTCTGAACACAGTTCGACGAGCAACATGATGCATTAGTGCTGTGACGACTTCCGGTGGATGTGACGTCACGCCGTTCCCGTGGCTACATCGACGTCCGCGCTATTTCGACGCAATTTCGACATTTTTGCCTACAATTAATTAACTAATTAATCTACAGTCATCAAACTTGGCTTCTGGGTTCATTTTTTCCTCCTCTATCTGAACCAACCATTCGTTTTCTCCTATCTTTTCTAGTTCCCGAGTTAACACACTGCCAAAGGTGTGACACCCTCTGCTAACGTAACGGACGACACTATGAGCCATTAAAGGCTTTCGCCTTAATAACAAAAACTGCAGCAAATGAAACTGAACACGTCATGCGCCCGAATGATCTGTTTCTGGTTTTGAGAAGTTCGAGAGGCCTGCCGGAACAGAACAGAGAACGTCAAATATGTCTCGGCAGTCTGTGCAGGCAAGAATTCGAGACGTCAGGGAGGACGCGGCCAGCGATCCTGAAGCACTGGGTTTTCGGGACTCAGTAGGCAAACGGTCAGCGACAGAGACAAACATACATGAGAAGACTAGAGTACTGACGATGTGAAAGTAGAATGGAAACACTGCACGAACATAGGAAGAGAATAGCTTACAATGGCGAAGAAATCAGAACAGGACCGAAATTTTTAACAAAAAGTATGCGCAATAAGTTGATTGGTTTATTAGTTTATTGGGGTTTATCGTCCCAAAACAACTCGGGCTATGAGGGACGCCGTAGTGAAGGGCTCCGGAAATTTCCACCACCTGGGGTTCTTAACGTGCACTGACATCGCACAGTACACGGGCCTCTGGAATTTCGCCTCCATCAAAATTCGGCCAACCACTTAAATTTGCCAGGCAAGTTGGGCGACAGCTACCGCACCGATTCAAAGGCGATGTCAAATAAGATGCATAGGTTCATCTATCCATTGTATTTTTTACGCGGGCGATGGGGGAGGGTGTTTACGCCCCATGAAGCATTCCAGTCGGCTCACCTCTCAATTCATCATCCCATAAACAGTGTCTATAGAATAAAATGGCACGCTCTCGGTTCGTCACGCTTCCAGGAACCCTTATCTCTGGACGACAGTGATTGCTACAGTGACAATGAGAAGGCGCCTTCAAATCTTCGGTCGAGAAGGCTGTAAACAGAGGACGAGAGTGTGCTCGCCAAGAAAATAAATAAAACAAAAATAAAAGAAAGCTAATCGCGCACTCCTTTTGGAGCACGCTTTTAAAGGAAGCATGTCATATATCAACAAAGTCCCATGACAGCAAGGTTAACTACGAAATTTTGAGGTCAAGCGATGCAAATCTAAAGCTCCCCTTTTTCGGTTACCACCCCCGCCTGGCGACTAGCTATGTCTAAACTACCAGTCACTGACTGCATGGCAGACACTGGGCAGTTTATAGTTCACTGCTATCGCCTGCTCACCAGAAGCGAAACCTTCTCGCTGGCCGAGCCCTTCTGGTGAATATTTATAGTTTGCAAGCTATCCAAGCTCGCATGACGCCGAGAGATCAAAGCGATTAGGCGGGGCAGGACGGAGGCAGTTAATAGTTAGCCTCGGTGTCTAGCGCACGGAGCGCAAAAAGGCGCCCCTCACGAAGTCTTTGCAGTGTATAGTTAATGAGCGAGCCATAAATTGCCCGTCTAACTCCACACGATACGCCGTCACCCCCCCACCCCCCTTATTCTTTCAGCGATTTCCTGCGTCTGGGTCCATTACTATAAGCAACATTAATATTTCGTCTGGAGCATTGAACCCCGCACACACTGGGATACTTGTCGCGTTTAAGAACGGAGTACTTAAATGATACTAATAAAAAAAAAAACAATAAAAATGTACTAGAGCATGAGTTCAAAAGGCTTTTTTTATACATAAATTAAGGCATCTTTCACACTTCTTCGAATGACTGCGAAGCGACATAATGCGCGCCACAGGGTTCACGGGTGCACGCAAATATTTTGACAGATACCTCCGCGGATTTTTTTTTTTTAATTTCACGCTTACGTTTTAAGTGAAAGCGATAAAAGCGCCATTAAAAAGTAATAATAATAAGGAAGAATCGGCGTCCTCGAACAATCCCGCTGGTCCAGAACCTGCAACCAAAACCTCAACGCGCCTTTCCCGATTTCTCCGGAAAAGGAAAAACTCCTGTAGACACGTTTCACGGCACTGCAGTGTTCCGCAAGAATGGCAGCGTTATTGGCACCTAGGTCACGTGACCTTTCGGCGCCATCACAACCTGCCCACCGGATAGTGAGCAAACTGCCCACCGTGGCAGGTGGCTGTTATATTAACGATTGGTCGCTCGGGAAGACCAACCTGTGACGCGCAAGGCCAGCACCTGCCATTGCAGGGCAGTGGCGCATCGCTTAACCGCTGCACCAGGAGTGGTATGAAGACTCCCATGGAAGGATCTATGAATGTACAGTTGAGATTAAGACCGTCTGCATTCACACACAGGAATTAACCCATTATGCTAGTGCTTCTTCTGCCCCGCCGCGGTGGCTCAGTGGTTATGGCGCTCGGCTGTTGGCCCGAAAGACGTGGGTTGGATCCCGGCCGAGGCGGTTGAATTTCTTTGGAGGTGAAATTCTAGAGGCCCGTGTACTGTGCAATGTCAGTGCACGTTAAAGAAGCCCAGGTGGTCGAAATTTCCGGAGACCTTCACGAGGGCGTCCCTTATAGCCTGAGTCGCTTTGGGACGTTAAACCCAAAAAACCAAACCAAACCTATAGTGCTTCTTCTAGAGGCTGAGTGAACATTTCAGGTGTGCTCTGCTTAGTAATCCGTGGGTCCAGTTTGTTCCACTCACGTACTGCGAGTGGAAAAAAACGAATACAGAAAGGTATTGTTCTTGCACGGAAATTCCTGAAGTGTGAAAGAGTCTTTCAGAGGTAGTATGTCAGAGGAAATAGTAAGCACGCCAAGCTCCTTACATCTGAGGAGGTGACGCACGACTGCGGTCACGTAGACGCGTATCCTGTGGTTCGATAGCGCAACCGGCGGTATTTGCTGTCGCGAGGCGCCGTATATATAGTCGCTGCGACAATGCATACAGGCAAGCGGACGCCGAGCCACAGGGGAAGAACGCAGGCTCGGGAGCGGAGTTGCAACGCGACGCCTTTCCCTTGTCACGCGGACGCGGCGCGGAAACCCCACTCGGCGCGTATACCGTACGCGTTACCGGAAAAGTGCTATCGCGTGGAACAGGATGTGAGATCTGCCGAAAGAATTCGCACCACCGCTTCGGACTGGGCCGGCCCCCGCAGCCGACTAGGGATCGGCAGCGCAAAGAAAAGGAAGAAACGCTTCCAGCCTTTATAAAAATGGTCTACAGACAGACAATAGAGTTATAGGCAGGTTAACCTCCCTGCCTTTCCTCTTCTACCTCCTCCTCCTCCTCCTTGTAGACTCGATTGCCTTCCTATAGATATTTCTTTGTCTATTCATAGCCTACAGACTGTCTACAGGAAAACGTCTACTGAAAGAATACGGCCATAAATCAATAGATTATCTCTAAATCGTCAACAGCATTTACGGTTTGGTTTATTGTGGTTTAACGTCCACAAGCAACTCAGCCTATAAGGGACGCCGTAGTGGAGGGCTCCGGAAATTTCCACCACCTGGGGATCTTTAACCTGCACTGACATCGCACAGTACACGGGCCTCTAGAGCTTCGCCTCCAAAGGAATTCCACCGCCGCGGCCGGGGTCGAACCCGCGTCTTTCGGGTCAGCAGCCGAGCACCATAACCACGATCGACTGCACGGTGCTCAGTGAGGGAAAACCATGTACACGACCATGTCATCAGACCGTGGCTGTTGCGCTAAGAAGTTTGCAGGGTACGTCGGTGTGATGACCAATTAAGATTACTCCTGTGCACTGTCCTGGTGGGAACGGAAGGCCGTCCCGGTTCCTCGTCACCTTAGAACGTCGCTGCTCCCGTGCCCAGCAGGGCGGTAACTTTGCGGATGCCCTAAGTTCCTTCCAGAGCTGTGGTTCCTATCTTCGCATACTTCGGTACTGGAGTCCGGCCACGTCTTCGTCACGGCTGCGCAGGGCGCGACGTAGTGGCATAACTAGACATCGTCAACTCGAAGCACCACAGCGTCGTCGTAATAGATTCTGCGCGTTCAGCTGTCGTCGTGCTGTGAAGTGCTCTCTGCCCCGCGCGATGCCCATGGATGCGACATCCGTGCGATGTCCTGAGGGCAGCGGCTGCTCCGGCAACTTAGACGCTGACGATCTCACCGGCCTAGTTGGTCTCATGACAGCTCGAGATGAGGCGGCAGCCTTCGTGGGGAGAAGTCCGCAAGTCCAAATGACGTCGCGTGGCGATGCTGACAAGAACTGGTTTGGTTTGGTTTATGGGGTTTAACGTCCCAAAGCGACTAAGGCTATGAGAGACACCGTAGTGGAGGGCTCCGGAAATTTCGACCACCTGGGGCTCTTTAACGTGCACTGACATCGCACAGTACACGGGCCTCTAGAATTTCTCCTCCAAAGAAATTCTAGCCGCCGCGGCCGGGATCGAACTCGCGTCTTTCGGGTCCGCAGCCGAGCACCATAACCACTGGGCCACCGCGGCGGCTGACAAGAATTCTAGCAAAAAGAACTGTGTATAGGGCAAACTTGCACCTTCCAGCGAAAGAAAGCCACTGAAAGACCGTAGTTGCCACACGCACTCAATGCATACACGATATGATCTCGCTACGAAATTTTCTTACGTCATCGTAGAGCCTACTGCCGGTGAGAATGATCCTCTGCGAACAACGTAATCGCGTGGCTAGAGCGTGCGTTCGCGAGATATAGCTCGCTCAACGTGGCATAAAAAAAGAAGAAAAATTGGACGCGATAGCGTAAGAGGCTATTTCGTATGTATGCAGACTGTACTTCTCTACTTTACATTCTACTTTACATGTGGCCCCAGGTGGCACATAGATACCGGGGAGTCCTCATACCCCTCCTGGTGCGGCGGTTAAGCGATGCGCCACTGCCCTGCGATGGCAGGTGCTCCATGCGGTGGGGCTTCTGCGGCGCAGATTGCTCTTCCCGAGTGATCAATCATTAATTGAACTGCCACCTGCCAAGGTGGACAGTTTCCACGCTATCTGGCGGGCAGGTTGTGATGAACCCTTCAAGGTCACGTGAGCTAGACAGTCCCCCTGCCTCCTAGGTTGCTCTCTGGGGACCACCTGCCAGAGCCATGCCCGTGACTTTTCGCTCACAGCGCCGATATTGGATCTTCTGCTGAACAGAGACTCTAACATTATCGCGTTAAAATGACAACGTCATGTGCCAGCGGCGATATATAAAGACCACTGTTGCAAAATGTAGACATTAGTGTCGTGAAATTTTTCTTTCCTTTCAGTGAACTGCGCTGGGCACGCCGTATACGCCGCTCAAACAACTCTGAAAGGAACATTTTCGCAGTTCTTCCGGCTGGCTGTGGCGTCCGGTGCGAAATTTTTCGAAACGCGACCAAGAACACGGCTGCGCCCCTCGCACGAGACAGAAATGCACGGTCAAGGTGCGGGGGAACAACACCTACAATCGTAGTGGCTGCAAGAGAAAAAGCGCGGGAGCATCGCGCGAGATGGAGAGAATAAAAAAAGAAAACGGGCTCACTTACCGTTTTCTGAAGCGCCGTCATCTTCGCTGGAGGAACCGTGCCCGGCGGATTTACCTAGGCGATAGAAAGGAGAAGAAAATATATATGACAAAAGCAGTCTAAAGCCAGACAGCAGGTGCAAGCAGAGGTTCGCAGATACGTGAAGAGAGTCTCATACATATTAATGCGTAAGCACTGTATGGTTGGTTATTTTATGGGGTTTAACGTCCCAAAGCAACTGAGGCTATGAGAATTTCGACCACCTGGGGTTCTACAACGTGCACTGACATCGCACAGCACACGGGCCTCAAGAATTTCTCCTCCAAAGAAATTCTAGCCGCCGCGGCCGGGATCGAACCCGCGTCTTTCGGGTCAGCAGCCGAGTGCCGTAACCACTGAGCCACCGCGGCGGCAAGTATGGCTATGTTTGTGGTTTCGCGTCATCACGTCCTTGTCCGCACGATTACGTCCGAACGAATGGGTTTATGCGAAAAAGAATGGTGCCATCGGACAGAGCATCAAAAAATCTCGCACGGGAAATCAGAGGGTTGAGGTGGGTCAATTAGTTTATTAATTTGAGCCAAAAATGTCCAAAAAGTAGGCGGGGCTGGCGCAAAAGTGGCGCCAAGTTTGAAAAGGCCGGAAGTGTGGCACCACGTGACCGGAAGTGTGGCACCACGTGACCGGAAGTGTGGGCGGAGCCAGCGCGGGGCGCCAAATTTCAAAACGAAGCGTGGCGCGAAGTTTGAAAACTCATGCTTACGCATTTCTCCAATGCGGTTGCCGCAGTGATCTCTAACGTTTCTTTCCATACAATTACAAGCAGTGGCGTAGCCAGAAATATTTTTCGGGGAGTGTTATACGCTGCCGGTAAAAAAAAAAAATTAAAAGATACGCAGCCTGCGCTCTAATAATGTCGTAGTATTTTTTTCTGCTTTAATAAAGCCGAAGGGTTAGTTGTTTCGTTCATTGTAATATCTGCATAAATATACGAGTGCACACGGGACTTCGAGGAGTTGATACGTAAATAACCTTTATTTTCTGAAAATAAAAAGAAACACTCGCAGGAAAAATCGAGGCTATTTACAATATTTTTAACATTACATAAAACGACGCAAAAGCTTCTGCTATACAACAAAGTCAGCAACTGAATGGCATTTCGTCAAAACTTCTACTCCATGCATGTGAACCTGCTCCCGTCCGCAGAGACGCTCTAAAAAAAGATTTTTATTTTCGTGATAGTTTATGATCATTTGAAGACAATGCAAAGAATGAAAAAGTAGGCTCACGTGATAGGGTACGTTTAATTGGAGTGAACTGTGCTTAAAATTAAAAGGAGTGCCATAGGTCGTGAAATGGCGAAAGAATGACTCTTTTCTGCAATAACTTCCGCTTCCTATTATTGAGCCGCGTCAACGTACATCAATCATCTCAATAATAAACAGACACTTCTTATTTTCGTTTTCACATTTCAATATATCGATGCGGTCTCTAGATAGCATGGGCTGACGACGCATGGGCTGACACGACGACGACCTTCAAATTTGTTCCGGCTCATTTCCAAAAATATAGCTCGGGCCAACCCCAAACTTGACCTTGGCCAATTTGGACCAAAAGCAATGTTCAGCCATAATTGAACGAGCCCGACACGATGGCAACCTCCAAATTTGGCCCGGCCATTGGCAAATTGCTATCGCTCGACCTTACGGAATAACCGTGGTTAAACCCTGCCTAACTTTTTAGTTTGGCTTATGTCCATGGGGTTTAACGTCCCGAAGCGATTCAGGCTATGAGGGACGCCGCAGTGAAGGGCTCCGGAAATTTCGACCACCTGGGGATCTTTAACGTGCACTGACATCGCACAGCACACGGGCCTCTAGAATTTCGCCTCCATCGAAATTCAGCCGCCGCGGCCGGGATCGAACCAGCGTCTTTCGGGCCAGCAGCCGAACGCTGTAACCACTGAACCCCTGCGGCGGGCAGGAGGATTGCGCCCCAAAAGAAATGCGACCGCCGCGGCCGGGATGGAATCCGCGTATTTCGGGTCAGCAGCCGAGCGCCTAACCATTGAGCCACCGCGGCGGCTGTGGTTTTGTTGCGAAAGCAACACTACGCGAGTCGCCGAGCCATTTCGCGGAGCTGACGAAAGGCCATACTGCGCATGCGCGAGGAGCAGTGAAACGTCACACGGCGCACAGCTGGCGCGCCGCCGCCGTCGCTGCGCGGGTGACTCAGGTGCCGCCGCCGCGCTCGCCAGTCGCGCATGCGCAGTAGCGGCGCATAGCTAGCGTGCCGCCGCCGCTGCCGCGCGCTCTCCATCGCCTCTCTCTCTCCCCTCGTTGCCTTCGCAATGCTCCAGGTTTTTCAGTGTCTGAATGCCACCCTGAGCTGGAAGCACGGCCTACGAATATTTCGGCAATGGCACTGCCCGACGTCCTCGAAGGCGCGTGCTCGCGAGCGCTGCCCAAACAATTCCCATCAGCTCACATTCGGCGCCTCTTCACCCACACGTCGTCAAGACAACAAAGCAAACAATAACCATAGACAGAACGGAGGATCCGGTGTGACGACCTGTAATCGCTCCTTCACTATCAGCGGGCTAAACGTGAAGGGGTTAAGGGCCCTGCCTGAAGGAGAGAACCGCGGCTGACCACCGCCTACGGGAACGAAACAATGTATAACCAGAGAACAAAAGCCAAACAAAAAGCAACAGCGCCTGCCCCCGCTACCGATCCGCAAAACACCTCCGCGCATTCGCCACAACGTCTGCGCACAATTTACGTGCAGCGTTGAAACAATACAGGCTTCCGAAAAGGCACTCGGAGTGACGCGAACAGTCAGGTATCGGCGGCTTGTGGGGCATACAGTGACCCAGACCGCGCACTCAATTCGAGGCAACTACTCGAACGAGCAAACTATTACGGGCATCAGCGATGGACGTAATGCTGTGCCGGCCTACAAGAGTCCAGGCGGCGCACGGCACGCACACACGTCCTTATGCGAGGGTGCACACAACTCGAGGGAGATGCAATGAGCGCGCAATGCCATCATTACGAGAGGAGGTCGGTCGACAGGCAGCGAGCAGCGCAAGGTAGGGCAGCGGCTATAGCCACACACCGAGGCCGGAGGATGACTTTGATGCGCGGGGAGATGCATCACGTTTTCCCGAGGTTGGCTATAGTCATTAATCATCGGTCATTATGCAGGAAAAGGGGAGAGAGAGAAAAAGTGCCCTCGCTAATGATCGGAGCGCCGCGCGCGCCAAAACAGCACAGCGTCCCGGATCGGCCAGAAACGGTGCTTGCGGACGGCTCTTGACTAGGCTGCTATTACTGCGCCTCGCGACGCACCAGACCAAACGCATTCCTCCTCGCCCTCTTGCTGAGGGGTGAGCATGTACAAGTGCATTCCGAACCTCTTTCTCTCTCTCTTCTCTTCCTCTCTTCCCTCACGGCACAGTCGAGGTGACCACCGAGAAGTGAGTCAATTTCCTATCCTCAAAACCAATTTTCAGGACAAATGCACGCATACAGGAGCGCATATACCCTGTCCGGCGTCATCGCTAGCATGTGGCGGAGGTTAACGCTAACAGTGGCCTGGTCTGCGGACAGCAGCGACCAGACCAGGCGTCAGGAACTCTTCAGAACAATAAAGTTTTAGTGCGGACGCACTGCTAGACGCATTTTCAGATTTCGGATGTATACGTTGTACGTATACGTGCAGTCTTTGCCAAAAGAAACAAGGCTGCACGGTTTGCTTGTCAGTCGTATATTATTTATTTATTTATTTATTTATTTATTTATTTATTTATTTATTTATTTATTTATTTATACTGCCAAGCCCTTTTTCGGGGATTTTTAGAGGAGTGGGTTTTGGCAACAGACAAGCAGTCGACCAGGCATAAACACTATTTCAAGTATGCAAAAAGGACAGTGAAAATTGCGGGCGCAATGGGAAGAGGCATTGGAAAAAGGCAATACAAAGATAACGCATGAATAATGATCACCTTTTCACGTCATAAATGATCACGAGAAATACAAATAAATACATTGAAATATAAATACATGGAAAACCCCCAAAAAGCTATTACGCCAGCCCTCAAGCTCTAGACCTTTCTATGGCAAGGACAACCCCTGTCCTCACCTTCAAAGAACTTCTTGACATTTCAGGGAAGCCGTGAGGGCTCTACTGTACGAAGGAGAAGCACATCATGCAGCCTGGTTACTTTTGGCAAAGGCTGTATACATCCCTAAAGCCTGCTTTGCGGAACGCGGCCCACCTGTCCATCGGGTTGTGGGCAACCTGCCGTGTACACCTGACAGGTCTATACATGGCTGAAGGATTTTAGGCCTTTACCTAAAGGATTTTAAGTTGAATCCCTTTATGGCAAATGCCAGCCGGGTGAAGGCCTTTAAGGTCCTTACGTGCTAAATAGTGCTACAGAACCACATTCCACGCTTGGCCACGCTAAACGGTCTGGTAGTTTTTCATCATCATCACCGTCAGCCCGCCGCCTTCCACAACCATATACACTTTATTCCCGATTTTTCCATTCCTTAACATTCATCTTACCGGTACTGACCTATGGGGCAGAAACGTGGAGGCTAACAAAGAAGGTTCAGCTTAAGTTAAGGACAACGCAGCGAGCTGTGGAGAGAAAAATGGTAGGTGTAATGTTAGGAGATCGGAAGCGGGCGGAGTGGGTGAGAGAACAAATGGAGGTTAATGACACCCTAGTCGAAATCAAGAGGAAGAAATGGGCTTGGGCAGGGCACGTAATGCGAAGGCAAGATAACCGCTGGTCCTCGAGGGTAACGGAGTGGATTCGAAGAGAAGGCAAGCGTAGCAGGGGGCGGCAGAAAATTAGGTGGGCGGATGAGATTAAGAAGTTTGCGGGAATATGGTGGCCGCAACTGGCGAAGGACAGGGTTAATTGGAGAGACATGGGAGAAGCCTTTGCCCTGCAGTGGGCGTACTCAGGCTGATGATGCTGCTGCTGCTGCGGCGACAACTACGTCGGGGGTACGCGTCGTGGTGCGGTCCTGAAATCGCATTCGGAGGCAATCCCGTCGTCACCTAGTCAAGCTCGTGGTCCGTGGGCCCTCTGTGTGGAGGAGGGTAACAAGGTGCCGCCCCTTCTCCGCCTCGATCAGGAGTGAGCGACAAACCTCCGAGTTGTTTACGCTTGACCGAAACCCTCATGCAGCTGCAGCGTTAGATCCAGAGCGAGAACGGCGAACGACACCTGGTTCTACGCCTACACCTACTCTCACACCTAGAGCAGCGACCCTGCCTTCATAAAAATGGTCTATAGACAGTCTATAGACTTTTTATTGACTCTACTGACTTCCTATATATTGTTTTTGTCTATTCGTAGCCTATAGACTTTCTATAGACAAAAGCCCACAAAGTGTATGGCCTTAAATCTATAGATTGGCTATAGACTGTCTGTGGCATTTGTATTGCCCATAGACTGCTCTCTAGGATTTGTCTATAGACAGTACATCTATAGACTTTATAGACAAGTCTATAGACACTCTATAGACTGTCAAACTTTTTTTTGTAAGGGTGGTGGGCCGGAAAGCAAACCAGAAATAGTGTGGTGACAGCGGAGCAGTGCAAAGGACGGGAAAACCTGAAGGTGACCTATACGTCCTCTTGCAGACGACCTCAAACTCGTTTCGCCGAAAACATGCATCTCTCACGACGGGCTCCTTCTCATTATGGGTCGTGAAAAGAATCGAAATTTTAAACATCCACCTAATGGCGCATTGTGTATACGTTATCTTGGACTCCATATCTTATAGTTACCCCAGCTTCCGGCTAGAAAGATATTGTTTACGCATATTAAAAGCAATTAAGGCGTTCTTAGTGCCGCCTGCCCGAATCAAGGCTTAACTACAATCAGGTAACAGAGTGCACTTAATCTTGCTCTTTGTCTTTCTATAAAAACCCTGTGTGTTAGCTTCTGCTTCTTTATTCGCATTTTTACTTGCTTTGTTTTGTCGCGATGTACGATGTATCCTTGTACCCCTCCTGCCTTGGCCACCAAATGGAGGCTGGCAGCATTGAATAAATAAAAAAAAATAATGTCAATTACGTCGTCATCCAGCAAACACCCATCAACATAGCCGCGCCAAGTAGCACCAAACAACGCAGGCAGCTCGTGAAATGGCCTCTTACTTTTCACATAAGCGTTATAAATCCAAGAATTTTCAACTTAAGTTGCGACATTAAGACCGTCGGGACGGACCAAAGCGAACATGTAACTCAGTCAGCCGTCTACAAAATGTAATTCTCTTGGCACTAGAGAAGTATCGCTCTAGGTATATTGCAACGAGGCAAAGCATTTGGAAGTTCTCCCTTCCTGGCCCGCGGCAAAACGTATGGCACGAGCCCCAGGCGATAGTAAAGAGAAAAAGCACAAACACTTGGCACCTTTCTTCGCGACGGAGTCGATGCACCGAAGATCCCCCCATACAACGCGTGCGTGCATACTAATTAGGAGCCCATCGGGAAACTAATCCTTGCACCACATTGAGGAAGAACCAAAAAAAAAAATTGCCCGCGGGCTCTCGAACATTCCAAACATGTTCCTTGCATATCCTTGCTTACTCTGTTCTTTCACGAAAACTATAAAGCTGTTTTCGCGGTTTGCTGCGCTCACCCGTGACCTTCAGTGAATGCATGCATAAAGCAGCCTAGATACTCCCTCGGGCTGCCTAGCAATTACGAATGTCCGACACGCGCTCGAGGGTGAAAAACTAAACGGCAGCCGGCGTGAAGTGGCCGAGAGCAGCGCACCTGAAATTCACAGCCACACCTATATCGCTCTCTGCTGTTTCTTTTTTTCGTTTGTTTGTTCTCGATTCATCAAAGCTGAGCTTCCGGTCAGCAACGTATGTACCCCGCGCACGGCAGGCAGGAGGAGCGCCGATCCCGAGAAGCCGCTGAAGACACCGGTGTGCAAAAACGGGTTTCCCCAAAGGAAGCGCCTTGACGCCTCCTTCTGCGAGACCCGTAGACGAGTTGCGTTTGCGGGTACCTATAGTTACTCGAGAGTTAAACGCCCCCTTCGCAATCCTTCCTTCTTTCCATCGCTACCACGCTAAGACCATGGTTCAAATCCGAGTCTTTATATGGCGTTAGCTGTTATACTAAGGAGCAGTGCCTTCCACACTTGATTGTTCTTCAGTTCCTGATTTTCGGTCCGCCGCGGTGGCTCAGTGGTTATGGTGCTCGGCTGCTGACAAGAAAGTCGCGGGTTCAATACCGGTCCCGGCGGTCAAATTTCGATGGAGGCGAAATTCTAGACGCCCGTGTACTGTGCGTTGTCAGCGCACGTTGAAGAAACCCAGGTGGCGGAAATTTCCGGAGCCCTCCACTACGGCGTCCCTCATAGCCTCAGTCGATTTGGGACGTTAAAGCACATAAACATAAACCAAACCTGAACTAACATTTTCACAAGTATATAATTCGTCCCTTCTGTCTTTAGAAGCAATAACCACCGCTGAAAAGAAAAATACCAATGGCAGAAGCAGGAAATATAGTGGCAGGGCTTCTCCAACATAGATTCGACGGTTGCCTCTGGCGCGCATCACTTGACCAGTTAAAGTCGCCAACGCGCATATGCCTTCAAATCCCGGCTGTTCCCTTCCGTATTCCTCAAAGTTTGGTTTACTGGGGTTTAACGCCCCAAAGTGACTCAGGCTACGAAGGACGCCGTAGTGGAGGGCTCCGGAAATTTCGACCACCTGGGGTTCTTTAACGTGCACTGACATCGCACAGTACACGGGCCTCTAGAATGTCGCCTCCATCGAAATCCGGCCGCCGCGGCCGGGATCGAACCCGCATCTTTCGGGTCAGCAAACAACTAACATGTTCGCTATTTGTTGCGAAGTGTGCCTGCGGACCTCGTCCATGCGTAGCTTCCCACCGCACTGTCAAGAGAATTGTTCCGTTCTGTCCCATACCATAGAGAAGGCCGACGAGGCCAGCTTTCTCAATACGTTCGTTCATTCATCCTCGTCTGCTGACACACCGAATGCGCTTATCTGCATTCCAGCGCCAGGGCTCGCTGGGCGACGCGCCACCGAGGTCAGTGACCGGCGCCAAAGGCGAATCAAGCTAATCCTCACGCAACAAACAAAAAGGGGAGAAACAGCGCTCACAGGTACTGCCGTACAATCCCCAACCGTATACGATGCGAACAGAGCCATCTGACGGCGTGTATTTGCACAAATCAGCGGAGAAACGGTCGTTCATGATGCTGTTAAAGCCTGTAGCGCCAGACACCAGGCGGCGCCACGTTAGGCACAGCTCAAACCTGGTCGGTTGATACACGAATAGAGAGGCGTGCTGCGCCGCTATAAATTGAGCATACGTGGAGACCGAGAAAAAAAAAGTGAACCCGCCCGAATATTTCGCATTTCTTGCACAGGAATGCAACCGCAGCACGGGATACCCTGTTGCCGGTACACTCGTACGAGTTTCGCGAGGTCCTCGCAGATGTCTTCTCCGGCGTAGAAAAGGAATTTAAAAAATACAGAAAAAGCAGCCGTGCGAACGCCACGTTCGAGCAAACGCCTCGAAAAAGTAAATGGCAGGAAAAAATACGGCCGAGCCAAGAAGACAGCCATCTCGGCGTCGCTGCCTGAGTCAGCGGCCGCTTTATAACCAAACCGGACTTGGTCAGAGAAGGGGCCCAAACCAGCCAGCCAGCAAAGTCAGCTTCAAGAACGCACTCCTCTCCGAAGGCTCGGCAGGAGCGCCGGCACCAGAACGCCGTCGCAGCCGCACGCCCCCCCCCCCCCCCCCTCTCCGTTCACCTTCTCCCACCCTTCCTCCTCTCTCCTCGGGCCGGCAGACAAACTATAACGAAACCAAAGCAAGACGAACCTCACTCCATGCAGCTCAACGTAACTCTTTCTCCCCCCCCCCCCCCCCCCTTCCTCTCCCACTCCCGGAGAAGGCACGAACGGAACGCAGCCGGAGTGACGCGACCGGCTAGGGTGTGTGGGGCGGGGCGGTGAGAAACACAAGAATCGCGGACAACGAATCCGCGCGCTCCGTCTCGGCGCAAACCAGTTGCGTGCAGCGCCGCTCGCCGCCGGGACGAACGCCCGCCTTGCGAGCGATAAAATAGTGCCTCCCCGGCATCCCGACCGACGGCACGCCGACAAGAGGGACTCCTTCAAACCCACCGCGACGCTCTCACAACGCAAACGCGCGGATGTTGAAGAGGAAAAAAAAATATACATACACACCTGCCAACCAGCACATCTCGCACAGCTCATGAGTGATGCGGACAAGTCAGGGCACCACTCAGAAAAGAGACGCGGCTTGGTGGCGGTGTAATACAGCGTTCCTGAATGCGTTCCTCTTAGCACTCGAGTTGAGAGCACAGGTTTGCGCGGGATTGAGGGGGCGAGGGTGCAGTTTTCGCGCCAACACTGCACCGATATTGCGACGAACGAAGGCCCTCCGGGGCGCACACTCACGACGGGTATCAAAGGGGTAGGATTCACTTCCCTTTCCAGTCGCTCTCTCACTAACCGTGGGATTAGTAAAATAAAACAGCCGCTACTAGCGGAGGACGGGCGGACGCATGGCACCGCCATTCCTGGTAAAGGAGGAGGGGCAAGTCCCCGCACAGGGCATGACGGCGGCAGTGCGGTTAAGTGGCAAGAGCAGAGTGACGCAGAGAGCGGCGCTCAAGGGAGAGCATCGGCACCAAGATGGCGGCGATTTCGACCCCTTGCGCAATCCTCCTGACGGCGGGAGACGGTCCATGGCTTCCACCAACGAGGAAGGAGCCACCGATGAACGTCTACGCCACGCCCACTTTGTTTGCCTGATTTGCGTGTTTGGTCGTTTGTTGCCGCGTCCCTGTGTGTTCACGCACGCACCAGTTAGGCCTTAGCGAGTTCGCAAGAGCGTGCACGTGTCTTGCGAGCGCGCCAAAATGTACCCCTCAGCAATAGGGTACAATAGCTGTGCTCCGTTCGCCTACTGCGTTCGCCGTGAGTTCACGTGATGCATGTCTCTTGTGCACGGCAACCGATATATTGTGGGGCCTCCATGGTGTAAAGTGCCGGCGTGCCAACGCCCTCGTTTAAGGTGGCGCTTACAACCACTGGTCGGTCGGGAGACGCCATTTTGTTTTGTGAGGAGTGCCTACACTTCTATTACGGACGTGAAGGTCCTAAATTTCTGCTCGAAATCATCTATCTGAGGCTTCTAAATTTCGTGCTCTCGTCTTTGGACCCGACATCGCAGCTTGCTGCGGTGATTCGGGGCGCTGACGTCATGAACAAACGCCAAATGAACATTTCGACGTAGAGTGGGACCATGCGGTGGTCCAGGGACCCAAGGCGGGTCTAAACACACTTGACATAATAAAGTTTTTCTCTCTTTCTCTCTCTCTAAATTTCTACCAACTTCAATTCCAAGCCGCTGTGTTATTACCGAATTCAATTACAGTCTGCTATGTTACCTCGATTATTTCACGTTTCACACAGCTCACCTAATGGTGGGATAATTATACCTGCCCTTGTAACCGACTCATTGCTACAACTTTAACGTACGCACAGATTATGCGAGGAACTGTCAGCCGCTCGAGCACACTGAAATGTTGCCTCATGGTTTATTCGTCGAGGGCAAAGATCAAATATAGCAACGCGATAACAGCTGGAAATAATACTGAAAGCACTAGGTTCACTTATGGATGACGTCGCGCCTACAAAATGAAATCGCCAACGCCGCAAGATCACGCGAAATTAAATCGATGATTACCAGGTCAGCTGATGATTACCGGTAAGGAATAAGCCGTCTCGAGTAAAATGACTCCAACAAACAGCCATGGTCGGTGCCACTATTTCTCCGTGCAGTCTTCAGGTTCTCGATGCGTAACCCTTTCCAGGGCTCGTCGTGTTATACCCACGGAGACGACAAAAATGACACTGTGCGGACTTTATAGCGAGAAGGCATATAAAATTGCCCGAAAGACGCGGGTTCGACCCCGGCCGCGGCGGTCGAATTTCGATGGAGGCGAAATTCAGGAAGCTCGTGTACTGTGCGATGTCAGTGCACGTTAAAGAACCCGAGGTGGCCGAAACTTCCGGAGCCCTCCACTACGGCGTCCCTCATAGCCTAAGTCGCTTTGGGACGTTAAACCCCATAAACCAAACCGTATAAAATTGGAAACACTATAGGCCCGTGTACTGTGCACGTTGAAGAACCCCAGGTGGTCGAAATTTCCGGAGCCCTTCACTACGGCGTCCCTCATAGCCTAAGTCGCTTTGGGACGTTAACCCCATAAACCAAACCGTATAAAATTGGAAACACTATAGGCCCGTGTACTGTGCACGTTAAAGAACCCCAGGTGGTCGAAATTTCCGGAGCCCTTCACTACGGCGTCCCTCACAGCCTGAATCGCTTTGGGACTTTAAACCCCCCTAAACCATAAACCAAACCGTACAAAATTGGAACGCATGCAAAACTGTTTGAACGTCGCTTTTTCGTTTTCTGCCTTTCACGCGATGTCTTCATGAAGAGTAGGGAGCAGAAATGCCATTTTACAGTGCGCGCGTAACGGAAAACTAGTGCGCGTAACTGTACCGGACCTGAATCGGCCGTTTCTAGCGCAGGCCGCTAGGTGGCGAGGAGTGATCTGCAGTTACGTGACGCACATCTGCCTTCCTGCTCCCTTACTCGCACACCCCGAGTGGCGCTACTGCATGTTTTCACAACTACGCCACGACTACACAGCCACCACTCCAGCCACTAGCGGTAATTAATAGTGGCAGGGCATGAAAAGGGCGCAGGTACTCCACAATGAGGACTCCGCGAGGACTCACGGTCTGCATTACGTGCGCACCTTTCCAAACGTGACGCGCTATGCGGGTACCTGCATGCGCGAGGACGATGACGTTATAGCCTTTTCTTTTTTTTTTTTTGCTTAAGCCGCAGACAATGGTCAGAGTTTACAAGACCGCAGAACTAGTAACACATGCGACGATGCCGGAGAGCAAACCGGCGGGCCGATTACACCCTTATCGCTTCAGGTTCAGAGACCGGAAGCGGGCGGAGTGGGTGACGGAACAAACGCGGGTTAACGACATCCTAGTCAAAATCAAGAGGAAGAAATGTGCTTGGGCAGGGCATGTAACGCGAAGGCAAGATAACCGCTGGTCCTCAAGGGTAACGGAGTGGATTCCAAGAGAAAGCAAGCGTAGCAGGGGGCGGCAGAAAGTTAGGTGGGCGGATGAGATTAAGAAGTTTGCGGGGATACAGTGGCGGCAACTGACAAAGGACAGGGTTAATTGGAGAGACACGGGAGAGGCCTTTGCCCTGCAGTGGGTGTAGTCAGGCTGATGATGATGATGTTTCAGGATGACAGAGACGCATCGCTGCACTCCCAAATGCTCGACAAAACACAGGCCGGCCAGCTCTCGCGACGACTACACCACGTGAGTGGCTCGACGCATTCGTAACGCGGACGAAGAGAGAAGTTAGCAGCACTAAAGGAGTATAGACGCCTAACTTTGGTGGCATGTTTTCTTCCCTGTAATGATGCGGAAGAGACTACTATGCACGAATCACCATGTGGTATTCGCCTACGACCGCGAAATAATTTATAACGAATTTTTTTTTGTCACGCTGCTTCGGTTTCAACAGCCGAAGGATGGCTGTGACGTCAAAGAGAGGTTATAGGTCACGTGAGGCATGGAAAAACTGCGATATAATCGCTGCTTCATCGTTTTAATTCACTACAGTGCTGCAGCCAGCCTTCTTCAGTAGCCGAAACGACAACGTATGTAGAAGCACCGATTATATTGGTTTTCTATGCCTCACGTGACCTATAACCTCTATTTGACGTCACAGCCATCGTTCGGCTGTTGGAACAGAAAGAGCACAAGAAATATTACCGGTCGTGCGAGGATACAACGTGGTAATCCGTGAATATTAATGCCTTGCGCCTCGTTACAAAGCATACACGCACCCATGTGTCTGTACTTCTTTAATGGTCCTTGAAACGGAGCACCTTTCAGCAAACGGTCAAGACTAAACTACTATTTATGCACACCTGACTAGCGAAACTAATTACCGTTACCGGAGTGCCGGTAGCCCGCCCACCGCCGGTGAGCACGTGCTGATTGGTCCCGACGCTGCAGGAGCGAGCGCAGCTGCCGGGTATGTGGCGCCATCTGGCGCCGTCAATGGTAAATGGGTGAAAAATAGGAGGGCCCCTTTGAAACGGGGCTGGTGGCAGTTGCCTCCATGCTTGGCTTTTTTTTCTTTATGTTTAGCAGTGTTGTAAATTGGTCTTAAAATTCACAATTCACTCTAATAACGTTTTCCTACAGTTGTAACCTCATGCCACCTCTCTGTTTTTCAGCCACCAATCTTCCAATCGCTTTTTGCTAACTTCCACTGCAGATTTATTTACATGACCATTGTTATCTTTAAACCCTAGGGCCTCGGGAAGAGTGACTGTGCCTGCATCGACATCCGGATGGATACCTTCACATTTCAGCACGAGGTGTTTCAAATGTTTCCACAGATCGACCAAACACTTCGCATGTGTCATCTTCTTCGTTAAATTTCTTTTTGTAGCCGCGCGTTCTAAGACACCCTGACCTGGCTTCAAAGAGTAGAGCACTGCCTCTTGAGTTACCATAGGACGATTCCTTCCTGATCTGCCTCTTCCAATTTCGGTATAGTTCTACACTAGGCTTTTTTTTTTCATTGAATCAATCCAGGTTCCACCTTAAGGCCATTCGCGCATGGGCACTGACGGCGCGCGTTCTCCCGGTACGCCGGTAACGGTAACACGATATTTTAAAGGTGTCTAATAAAGACCAGGGACCGGATTCGGAATTTTAGAAACGAATAGTTAGGCGAACACGGGGTTTCAGAATAGCGGACACTGGGAGAGAACGCACTTAACGTCACACTGAGGAAGTGCTTTTGCAGAAACTTGCGACGTTTGTTTGGCAGCAAAGGAAGCTGAGGAACTTCAAATTAAAATTGCAATATTTTTTTTTTCCTAAAACGCGATGGAGTCATCATCATCCTGAACATGCCCAATGCAGGGCAAATGCCTCTCCCATGTCTCTCCAATTGACCCTGTCCTGTGCCAGTTGCGGCCACCGTATCCCCGCAAACTTCTGAATCTCATCCGCCCACCTAACTTTCTGCCGCCCCCTGCTACACGCTTGTCCTCCCTTGCGGCAATATTACGCGATGTTACATTAACTGACATCACTCAAGAAAGCAAGACTGAGCTTTGCAAGGGAGGCGCTGAAAAGAAGGCAAGGCGAGCAATAGTCTGCTTAGCATTCTGTTCGCCAGATGGCGCCACAGTCTTGACTCGTCCCAGGCAACAGCTTTCAGCTGACCTTTCAGTCGATGGAATATCGGCTCGAGGCCCTCTTGAGATGCTCCAGTGACACGGCCGGAAATCCCTCCGACAAAGCTATCGCAGGAAACGCGACGCATAGTTTCAGTTTCGATCCTATACGCCTGCACAGCGGTTCATAGATCGTAGGTGACATTCCGGCTACCTGGAGCCGGGCCGTATGCTTACTTGGTCAGCACACGCCCAGCAAGGCAGCTGGAACCGAGAAGCAGCCGGCCAGCACTACTCCACTCCACGGTACGTACACTAGCGTCAATTTTAAAGGGAAACAAAGTTATCACAATCGGCGAATTCCGTTAGCCTCCTGTCGACTTCCCTGCCACCGCTATCCAGTGGTTGGCGAGCGCAAACGAGGAGGTAAACCTGTGCGCTCCATAATTTTCCCGCGAAATGCGCTGCCCGTCCACGGCAATAATGACGGCAGAACACTCCACATCTTATAATCAGGTTTACGGTTTATGTGGTTTGGTTTATAGGGTTGAACGTCCCAAAGCGACTCAGGCTATGAGGGACGCCGTAGTGAAGGGCTCCGGAATAATTTCGACCACCTGGGGTTCTTTAACGTGCACTGACATCGCACTGTACATGGGCCTCTAGAATTGTGCTGCCCGTCCACGGCAATAATGACGGCAGAACACTCCACATCTTATAATCAGGTCATGGTTTATGTGGGTTTAACGTCTCAGAGCGCCTCAAGCTATGAGGGACGCCGTAGTGGAGGGCTCCGGAAACTTCGACCGCCTGGGGTTCTTTAGCGTGCACTGACATCGCACAGTACACGGGCCAATAGAATTTCGCCTCCACCGAAACGCAACCGCCGCGGCCGGGATCGAACCCACGCCTTTCGGTTGCCCCGGAGCCCACACACTACGACTGCAACGACGACTCCTTCCCAACGCCGGAGAGTGGTTCGAATAAGTGGCTCGCAGCGAAAGCATCGGGCTCCTTTCGGAAGCGGCAGATATGTGCGAAGATGGGCGCTCTCCTGCATTCGGTTGCTTACTGACCGTTAGCAAGGCTGCCGCAAGCGGATGCGTAACCAGCTGCGTCGAGGCCAGTAAAGCGTAACGCCGCTATCTTACGGCGGCAAAGGAACCGCGAAGCCATACATATGAAACGAAAAGTAAAAAAACGGTGAAACGTGAGGCAAACTACTTCCGAAAGGCAACGCGACGGTTACGATCTCACTAAAGCGTTTCGAACCAGTTTAACAGACCGGGCTTCCCTGGA
>NC_143012.1:89415028-89520028 GCF_055824585.1 Amblyomma mixtum
ACCTTTATGGCCGCCCCTTCAAAGTAGTGACCGATCATCACGCACAATGCTGGCTGACCAATCTCAAGAATCCATCCGGCCGCCTCGCTAGATGGGACCTTCGACTTCAAGGGTTCGATTTCACCGTCATTTACAAATCCGGTCGCACACACGCAGGCGCAGACTGCTTATCTCGTGCTCAGGTGCAACCACCTCCGGATGACGCATGCTGACGACGATGAAGTATTCTTGAATGCAATACATACCAAAGATTTTGCCAAGCGTCAACGCTCCGACCCCGATTTTCGCAACGTCATTTGTTATCTTGAAGGTGCCAGCAGCAGAGTTCCTAAAGCCTTCAGGCGCGCTTTGTCGTGTCTCTGCATAAGTAACGGTGTTCTCTTTAAGAAGAATTTCGCTGACAACACTAGGGCATACTTGCTGGTCGTCCCAGTGACCTTACGCACTGAAATTCTTCACGCCTGCCATGACGAACCAGCTTCCGGCCACCGTGGTGTAACTAGAACACAAGCTAGAATTCAAGAGAAGTACTACTGGCCTCGCCTGGGTCATGGCGTTGCACATTACGTCCGCACTTGACAGGACTGCCCGCGCCGTTAGGTTCCGCCTGTGAAGCCAGCCGAATTCCTCAAGCCCATTGAGCCGCCTTCGCAAACGTTTCAGCAAGTCGGTATGACTTGCTCGTACATCAGGCTCCGGAAAAAGGTGGATAATTGTAGCCACTGATTATCTCACGCGTTATGCAGAGACAGCATCCTTTCCATGTAGCTCCGCCCTCGAAGTAGCCCAGTTCTTTGTGCATCAAATCTTCTTACGTCATGGCCCTCCATAAGTTTTGATTACGGACAGAGGGGTTGCCTTTTCCTCTGAGTTCGTGTACCATATTTTAGTTTTCGGTCACACCAGTCACTGTAGGACGACTTCTTATTATCCCCAAACTAACAGACGGACGGAAAGTCTAAACAAGACGCTTGCAGACATGCTTTCCGTGTACGTGGACGTGGAATATAATACCTGGGACAACGTCCTGCCCTACGTAACGTTCGCGTATAATACAGCCGTACGGGAAACCACCAACATGACACCGTTTAGCCTCGTTTATGGACGCCAGGTGACGATAACACTCAATGCCATGCTGCCTCATGATGACGACCACCCAAATGACGACGTTGCATCCTTCTAACAACGCGTCGAAGCTGCCCGTCAACTCGCACGGCTCGCATCAGGACAAATAGGGCCAGGGCGCGCAGCAACCTACGGAGGTGGCTTGTTGAATACCCCCGGGTGATCTTGTCTGGGTTTGGTTCCCAATAGGACAACACGGACTAAGTGAAAAGCTCTTGTGCCGCTATTTCGGTCCCTACCGAATTGTGCGACGCCTTGGAGCCCTGAATTATGAAGTTGCCCCTCACGAGACTCAACGATCTTGACGCCTACCCCGCCCCGAAGTGGTTCACGAGGTTCGCCTGAGGCCCTACTACGAAAGCGCGCACTAACTCTTCTCGAGACCACCCCTACCTTCGCTTCAGCATCGGGTCGGTGCCTTCGGAGGAGGGGGGCTAACGACGCCAGCGCTCGTGCAGACGAAAGCGCCAATCAAGAAGAAGAAGTGTGTGTTGTGGAAGTGTTCTGGAAGCGCACGTCCTGGCCTACGCCGCTGTTGACCCTCGGCCGCTTAATACTAACGCGACAATATTTCTTCTATTAATTGCCGTGCTAACTCGTTTCTGAGCGGAACATTTGCTACAAAATAAACTCTTGTGTAGAGACCTGTAACACTTTGCTGCTTCTAACACTCCCCGACAACCTGTTCAAACAGAGGAGTAGCACAGGTACCTTTTCTCTGAGGACCATCTGAATACACTTTCGGTAGTGTGCTATACGAGGGGCGGTGTGATGAGTGTAGTTCTATAAATTTAACTTAACTGCAAACATGGGAACTCTGGCTCAGATGTCGAGGATCCACGAGCTCTCGTGGGAACACCAACGGCAGGGGCCTTTGACGGATGAAATCCTGGACTTAGGGCCCGGCCACCATGCCCTAATTCCCCGTTCCCTTTTTTCCTGAATAAACGTTTTCGTCATCATCAAGCTGCTCGGCGTTGTCGGGGGTCCGATGTAAGCTGAGAGTTTGTATTTGGGATGCTCACTGCTCACTGTGCAACGAGCCGAGCACTTCCCCGCTGAAAATCCAAGGGGATGCGTAATTAGCAATAGCACACTGCTGCATCCAAGTACTTCACCCGACCAATGGCCAACGGGCTCCATAGCCTCCGGTGGCGTCCCTCTTTCGCTTGGTCCCCGCACAGCCCACGGCCTAGGACCGACGACTAGGACTCCGAGGAAACAGGCTACCAACCCGAAAAGTCCCGCCACGAGGCATTAGCTTTCCGAGCTTGCCACCACCCTCTAATCCCACGGGCCAAATGTCATGTTCCCAATCTCTCCGTTCTCGAGGTAGGCGCCTCTTTCGGCATACAGCGTCGAGGCAATGTTGAAAAAGGTTGGGGAGGAGAAGGTAAAAAAATAATTTTTGGACGACGTTGTTGCTGTCTAAAGGTCTTTGGTTCATTGCAAAGTCCTGCTTTTTCTGTAACTTGTGGGGGACATAATTTTCGGATTATGGGTTATAGCTCTGCACCGCAAATAAATTGCTAACAGAATGAAAAGAATCTCAAAGTGCCCACGTTCGCAATCATTTATCAAGCGGCCACGGCGCCGATATCTTAAACGCTGGTGCCCTAAGTTCTACTGAAATAGTTCCGTGTACAGTTGCCGTGGACTACGATGCTCCTTTCACTAACTCCTCATATGGTTTTAACTCCAGAAAAAACAGCATTTTCGACAAACGTCCAAAAATATCGCCTCCCGTGGCAATCGTACGAAAATCCTCGGTCGCTCTGCGTACATGCGTCAATGGCGATGGTGGAATTTTCGTGTAACTCGAGAATACATTCCGCAAATCCAGAGAAGTCAATCGTTTCAGCTTTCAAATTCCTTACGAATGTAATCGTGATCGAGATAATCGTACTTCCATATTCAGCCAACGTGGACACATCTAACTATATGACGACAGGCATTAGCTGAAGGGGCTGAATCTTTATGACGACGCCACGCTAAAACGTCCCGGCGCTCTACGATGTCAGATTGCGGTAGCCCTTGAATAACCAAGTGGTTCTCAAAAGCAAAACCTGAAATGTAATTTTCTTTTTAACACACTATGACAGCGGCAACCCCTCTGTTGCCATCTGTTGTTAGGGGTATTTTAACTCCATAACCTTCAAAATGAGACGGCTGCTTTCGCTTCTTTTTGTTAAAAAGAGATGTTAAAGGAGGCCGGATGACCAGCCGTGGCACTGCGACGAAAAAGGGAGTGAGGAGTCCCCGTAAACGTGACAGTAGGACATTACTAATCCGAAACATCTTTTCTCAAAAACTTCAAAACAGAACAGAGAAGCCTAATATTGCATATATAGCGTAGTAATGACTTATCAGCGTAAAATGGACTTTCTCCCTCCCAAAGACGACTTGGGTTTGTTTACACAGTTTTTCCTGCTCCCCCAAAGACCAGCTGGGCACGTCATCAATCGCGCAGGTTCCCACCACCTACCTGGCCGAGCTTGGTTGTCCCTATGGTTTTAGGTGCATGCTGCCATCAACATATGTGGTACATAAAAACACAAAGTTCGAAGGGCTGCGAAAACAGGCCGAAAATAGTTTGAAAGCTTAGAGGTAACTAGTTACGGCGACCTTTGGTGGTGACGGCTGCCGCGCGAACGAGGCTGAAAAAAAAAATAACCGGACCGATTATGAATTTCTACCGATGTTTCCAGACATTCAGAAGAAATCCATGTGTCTTCAGAGAGGGAGAGTGATGCAATCTAGCTATTTTATTTAGTTTGGAGTCGATGATTCTAGAACACGATGATGTTTTGGTGTGCCGTAGTGGAGAGGGTACAGGTCGACAATCACCGGCTTTCGCCGTAGAGTTTTTCCTTTAGAGGTGTCAAACAGACGCATCTGAAGTTTAGGCTTGTAGTAATGGGTGTATTCTGCCTGTTGAAAGCCTAGAGCTTCGCTACAAGAATAAGAAAAGACGTGTGGCAATTTCGCGCCACGTCTTACTTGGCATCACTTTCGGCGGTACCTGCACGGGCTTCAAGGCAAAAAACAAAAACAAAAAACAAAACAAAAAAAGTATCGCAAATGAACGCACCACTCTTAAGAGGATGAAGAAGAAGATAAAAAAAAGAAGATAAAGAACGCAGACATGGTGCGAGGACTGTTGTGGCGTTGGGTGCGGTACCGTTTTAAATTTACCATACAATTGCAACCCTGTAGATACCAGAACGGCTCTTGCACAGAAGTTATTAGTTCCAATTATTTTCTTGGAGCTCACGACGTGTGAAAGTGTAATTTCCCTGCGAACACTTCAGACAGCACCTCCGAAACCCGAAACTGATGTGCAGTAAAACCTAAAAGCAGCATATGTTTGGCAGTGAAGACGAAATTTTTAGTTTTTTAATAACAAATTTTAGCGCTTTATAAGGAAATTACTTTTAATCTTTCGTCGTTACTTTTCTTCTTTTCAATAAAGCACTGAAAAATTCCGAATTTCTCATAGCCTTTTGGAATTATAAGTTGGGAGGTAGAGCATTAAGGAGGGCACAGAGAAACTTGAGAAACTGCTGTGTGAAAATCTTGCTGAGTTTTTCTCACACAGTGTTTAGGTTAAATTATGTGCCGCAAATTATAGTGTAAGTCTTCGGCTGCTTGAAAAGCAAGTTAAAGTTTGGGGTATCAAAGGTTGAATAAATCCCAGGCAGCCGAAATTATTCTGATGCCGTCCACTACGCCGTCTCTCATAGCCCTTGCACAGCTTTGGGCTGTTAAACCCCACATATCACACTCAAAACAAAATTGAATTTAAGTGCTTTTATTAAAATGTAACCATCACAGAGTGTATTTAGTTTTTGTTTCGAAGTCAGATGTATGGCTGCTTACCAGCCAGTTATTCAAATAGTGCTCCTAATCAAGTGTGCCCCAGTAAAGTTGACACTGACACGGAGCGGCGTAAGAAGAAATTCACGCACCTAATCGTCCTGTTTTTGTGCTATCTACGGGTGCATAATTTTTCTTTCCGTCCTGTTACGATGAAATGGTGGGTGCTTTAACGATGAAAACTGACGCTACCACACGTTAGCACTTCGGCGGAATCAGGCTTTTTTTTTATCCGGCGTTGTATGTACACATCGCGACTCCACAGCAGTTAGGATATCGGCCTGTTCCACGATATCTGATTTCACAGAACCGGTCATTTTTCCCTTCACACCTGCAAAAAATGTGGATCAAAACTTTTAAAGAAAAGTTGAAGCACGTTCTTTCTTAACGAAATATACAATCGTTTCGTCAAGCACTGCAGACCAACTTCGAGCTGTGAATTTCGCAATTTAACGGTGACAAAGACCGTTGTCTTAAGCTTTTTGAACGTATTTTATGTTACCTTTTGGTGCTTTATTGCTGAAATTCGTAATGCATCTTAAAAATTACCTAGAAGTGATGTCAACCGCTCAGAAAACACGTTTGAAGTTGTGTAAACGGCGCGCTGAAGAAGAACTTGATAAAATGAGCTATGCACAAGTATTAACACAGGATGGCATGTTGATATTCATGTGGAATTAGAAGCAGATAACTTACCCGAGCAGAACGATAGCCAGGTAAACGGTACAGAGGTGGACCAGTCAACCAAAATGAAATTCGATGCCCGGTTCACCCTGCAGTCTGTCTGGCCCCTATTTAATTAGTGTCTGCACCCAAACAGAATGCCTGAGATTTCGTTTTCCGAATACAGAGTTAACTGGAATCACTGAGTAGTCTCACGAGTAGAAAAGTTTCTGTTCTACTCTTATCGCGATGAGTCGCACGCTGCCTGTCCGAGCCTTGAAGACCTGCTAATCCGGCTCGTGTGTTAAGTGTGTACTTGTAAAACGTATAATAAACTGGGAGTGATTGCTGTGCTGATAAAAGAAGCCTGCATGCATGTTTTCTGGCTTGGTTTACGTGACAACATTTCATTGATCACCAAGGTCTAATTCTCACTGTTAGTAGGCGGGCTGGGCAAGATTATTTTTCTTTCTTTTTTTCTGCCCACAATATGTCAGTAACGGAAGAGGAAGCAAAAAAAGCCTTAGGAGCAACGAAAAGAAGTAAAGCAGCTGGTGAGGATCATGTAACAGCAGATTTTTTGAAGTAGGAGAGATTGTGCTAGAAAAACTCGAGCTCACTAGGAGCTTGGAAGAACGCTAACATTACCTTAATTCATAAGAAAGGGAAGCCGAGTACTTGAAAAATTACAGACCGATCAGCTTACTGTCCGTCGCCTACAAGGTATTTACTAAGGTAATCGCTAATAGGGTCAGGACAACCTTAGGCTTCAGTCAACCAAATGATCGGGCAGGCTTTCATATAGGATACTCGACGATATACCATATTATTTATTTATTTATTTATGTACATACTGCAGACCATGGTTAGGTCCAAGCAGGACGGGCACTGTACAGACTGAGTAAATCAGAAAAATCACATGGCAACAAAAAGTCACATGGCGAGAAAAAGAAAAAGAAACATGCATACAGTTACAAAGCATGGCTGATGTCAAATATGTCAGTGTTGGTCCGTGTGGGGCAGAGAGTTCCAGTCCGCTATTGTGCGCGGAAAAAAAAGAAAATTTGAACAGATTTGTGCGTGCGAAATATGGTGCTAACAGGCTGGTGTGATCGTGGCGTGTGCTTCTTGCGGGCTGAAGGAAAAGATATAATGACGGGTCAAGACCCAACTTACGGTTGAGCAAGAGGGAAAGAAAATCTAAACGAGTACCTTGTCGACGACACTCAAGGCGGGGAATACCATGAAATTGCATTATTTCGGAGGGTGAATCAGATTTGTAAAATTTAGAGAACACAAACCTAACTGCCTTCCTTTGTATTTTTTCAATCTTCTTTATGTTGGATGCCGTATGCGGATCCCAGACTACACACGCGTATTCGAGTTTTGGCCTGATCAAAGATAGATAACTAAGCTTTACATTGGGAGGGGAATTCCGAAGTTTATGTCTCAGGAAACATAGTTTTCTGAACGCAGACGAACAGATGTTGTTAATGTGGGCGTTCCATGACAGATCATGAGTGATTGTCACACCCAAGTACTTCACTGAAGTGGCTTCTTTAAGCGGGGATGAATCAAGAATATATGCATGTTTTATCGGATTTCTTTTACGAGTAATGCAAAGAGAAACAGTCTTCTCCGGATTTAAAGCCATTCCCCAACGACTGCACCAGTTCACTATATTAGTGAGGCTATTATTCAGGTCTATTTGATGACGAACACTGGAGATTTCGCGAAATAACACACAGTCATCAGCATATAGTCTAATCTGAACACCGGGCAAAACTTCATTGACAATATCGTACGCTATCGTACAATATATTCACGCTCTCGGTAAGGTGACAGAGAAATGCGCAGAATATAACCAACCCCTACATGCAGTCTTGATTGATTACGAGAAAGCATTTCATTCAGTGGAAACCTTAGTTGTCATGCAGGCATTCCGGAATCAGCGTGTAGAAGAGTGTTATGTGAAAGTATTGGAAGATATCTGTAATGACTGCACAGCTACCATAGTCCTCCATAAAGTCAGCAATAAAATTCCTAGAAGAAAGCGTATCAAGCAGGCAAACAGGATCTCGCCAATGTTATTCAGCGCCTGTTTGCAGGAGGTGTTCCGAGGCCTGTATTGGGAACAGTTGGGGATAAGAGTTAATGGAGAATACCTGAGTTATCTGCGATTCGCTGATGACATTGCCTTGCTAAGTCACTCAGAAGATGAATTGGAGAGCATGATCAATGGGACATGCAGAGCAGAACGGTGGGTATAAAAATTGCCATGCAGAAAACCAGAGTAATGGTCAACAGTCACTCAAGGAACTAGCTGTCGCAATCGGAAGCGAGGTGTTTTAAGTGGTAAGGGATTATGTCTACTTTGGGCAGATATTGACCGCTGATCCGGGTCTTGAGAGGGAAATAACTAGATGAATAAGAATGGGGTGGAGCGCATATGTGTGATGTGCTCACGAAACCGTCAAGGGATTGTTGAACGTGGTGCGTCGGCAATGGTGCGCCGGACAGCAGAGCGCCGCGCGTGCTAGCCCCGCGTTCAGCGTGTGCACGTGCAAATGGTGTGCGCGAGGCGGGCATGGAGAGCTGACGTATCAGTAGACCGATGCGTGAAGTAAGACACCGCAGCGGAAGTCTGGTCATTCAAGCTTGGAAGTAGCAGCCGTCGGACGATGGGTCCGTGCTGCCGGAGTCTTCACTTGGATCGCCGACGCAGGCTTACTGCGTCCCTTTCAAGCTCGGAAGTGGCCGCTGATGGATTGAGGGTCCCTGCTGCCGAGGCTTCCTTGGATGGGCTGCATAAGCCTACGGTGTTTCGGGACGCCGTCGACGGGACCTGGCTACGGTTTTCCCGCTGCACCTGACCAGTTCTTGGGGGCGGCTGACAGGATTTCATCAGCGTCCTCCGATCCCTACCACCTGGCTCTCTACCTGCGCTTCCTTCGACGCAACGCCAGCGACGCATTGCAAGTCATCAACCCGCATCTCTGCGTCGAGCAAGGCATTCCCGCTTCACCTGGGACGCTTCGTATCTGGTGGACTCTTTCCTTTTATCTGTAGTGTTGTACGCGTGTTGTAAATTTTAAATTGGTTTTTGAGGATAGCAAATGGCGCAGTATGTCTCGCTTATCTCGGTGGACACCTCAACCGCGTCGTAAGGGAGGGGAAGAAAATGGAAGATTAAGAGGAATTATAGAGAAAGAGGTGCCGTAGTGAAGGTCTCCGGAATAATTTAGATCACCTGGGGATCTTTAACGTGCACTGACATCGCACAGCACACGGGCGCCTCTTGCGTTTCGATGGAGGTGAAACGCAAGAGGCGCCCGTGTGCTGTGCGATTTCAGTGCACGTTAAAGATCCACAGGTGGTCGAAATCATTCCACTACGGCACCTCCTTCTCTCTTTTCTCTTTCATTCTTACCTTCCTCCCTTTCCTTACGGCGCGGTTCAGGTGTCCGCCGAGATATGTGAGACAGATACTGCGCCGTTTCCTTACCTCAAAAACCAATTTACCAATTTACAATTTACAACACGCGTACAGCACTACAGATAAAATGAAAGAGTTCACCAGATAAGAAGCGTCCCAGGTGAAGCGGGAATGCCTTGCTGGACGCAGAGATGCGGGTTGATGACTTGCGATGCGTCGCTGGCGTTGCGTCGAAGGAAGCGCAGGTAGAGAGCCAGGTGGTAGGGATCGGTAGAGTGTGTGTTTTTCTCGGTGTTGTCGTTTTTATTGCGAAAGCAATACTGCTTGCACTTTCAGCCCGTCGCGTAGCGAGGCCGGTAGCTACCAAGCGCGGCCTAACTCCTGCTCCTGCCACGCACGGCGCGCTTAGCGGTCTGACGTCACAGTTGCAAGAGCGGGGCTCCAACTTGCGCCGTCGCGTAGCGAGGCCGCAGCTACCACGCGCGGCCTAACTCCCGCTCCTGCCGCGTGCGGCGCACTTAGCGGTCGGTTCGGGTGTCCACCGACATGACAGAGGATTACTGCTCCAGTTTCTTTCCTCAAAAAGCGGTGCGTTCAAAGGTCAAGGCATGGCGCAGTAATTCTCTGTCACTCGGTGGACACCCGAACCACAGGAAGGGAGGAACGCCACCACCCGTTCGGCGTGATGCCTTGCCCTTTGAACGCAATGTTTTTTGAGGAAAGGAAATTCTCTGTCATCTCGGTGGACCGCCCGAGCCGCACCGTACAGGAAGGGAGGAAGTGTGAGTGAAAGAAGATGGAAGCTTCTAGACAATCATCCGTTTGCGTCAGCCGCTCGTTTTGGCGACCGAGGCACGTATAAATCTCCCAGCACGTGGGGGCCCTCGTGTGGTGAGTATAATGCCATGTAAAACAAATGGGCAAAACTTTCATAAATAAGCATTACGAAGAGCACTACCAAGACACACCACCAGGCAAACCAGGCGCAGCCAGGGCTATTGCTTTCGCAACTTACCGGGCTTAACCAAGCTAAGCCTCTGCCAAATTTTCTTCTATTGACCCCTTTCTTTAAAGCATAAACACGGCTTCGTTTTGTTTTGTATGATCTGATTGTTTTCTTCTTCGAATCTGCACACGATAGCGGTCCCCTCCAGCAGTGGGGGACTCGTCACTTAATTCGCGACAATATGGCACTCAATTCGAGACAATATGGCAGGTTCTGTCAGATGATCAATGGCAGTTTACCAATATTCCTCAAGAAAAAAGTATACAACCGCTGTATCTTACCGGTACTCACCTATGGGGCAGAAACGCGGAGGCTAGCGATAAGGGTTCAGTTTAATTTGAGGACAATGCAGAGAGATACAGTAAGAAAAATGATAGCCGTAACTTTAAGAGACCGGATGACCGGAAGTGGGCAGAGTGGGTGAGGGAACAAACGCGGGTTAATGGCATCCTAGTTGATATCAAGAGGAAGAAATGGGCTTGGGCAGGGCATGTAATGCGAAGACAGGATAACCGCTGGTCCTTAAGGGTAACGGAGTGGATTCCAAGAAAATACAAGCGTAGCAGGGGGTGGCAGGAAGTTAGGCGGGCGGATGAGATTAGAAGTTTGCGCAGCTAGGGTGGCCGCAGCTGGCAAACGACAGGGTTAATGGGATAGATATGGGAGAGGCCATGGAGGAAGAAAAACTAGGAGGGAGCATGACGTCACAATCTTGAAGCCTAGTCATAAAAAATATAATGGAAAGAATCATGGGAAATAGGCCCTCACGTGACAAGACAGTGGTAGCTCTTAGCCGGATTTCGATTTCGGTTTCGCTCTCTCGCTGTACGAGCAAATGCGCGACCATCTGCTTGTGTTCACTGACGGCTCCGTGGTGAGCGCAAACTGCTCGCTCGCCGCAGCGGCCACCGTCCCCGAGCGACGCGTGCGCTGACTGCGGCGCAGTGGAGACATTGGAGCTCATGCTCCTTCGCTGTGCCGCTTCTGCAGTGCCGCGTCGCGAGATTCTCGCGGCCTGCAGGGCGCTGGGAATCATCCCGGACAGTCTCGAAGCGCTCCTGTGGCCGCGCGGCAGTGCGCGCACCCGTGACAGAATAATGGTGAGCCTCTGTGCGTTCATCGAGCAGGCGGGCTTGACTTCCCGCTCGCTCTTCGCCAGGTAGTGCACGCGTGACACGAACGCTCCGTGGGTGCTACCTCGGACGGTATACGCGGCCGGGCGCCCCACCCCGGCCGCTAGTGCAGTGTGCCGCGCACGCGATTAGTCCGAGACAGGAAGCTACGTGCGAGCGGCTATGTCTACATACAGTTTGCTTTTTGTAAGTGATTGTGCGCAGTGGCCGGGAGACCCCGCGCAGAGGCAGACGTAAAGCCGCCGGCACTCTCTCTCGCTGAAATACTTCACTGCTGCATTTCACGTCGGAACCGCGTATGTGCGCTAGCGTATTCGGCGCGACTTGTGCCTTGAGAATAGCGGAGAACGGCGGGCCCATGGGCGGGCCGAAGTCCGCCTGCCCGAGAAATAGAGTCTTGCGCAGCGCGCCGGAGCGCTCGTTCAACACGTCCGTCCGCCGTGAGCGCTCTGGAAGCGGCTGCGCCCTTTTTTAGAGGCTCGTTTCTTCGCCTACTTTCGAGTTCTCCGCTTATAGCATGCGCTGAAATAAACGCTCCGTACGTGTGTATAACGACGAAAGGAATTCCTCTCCATTCTCTTTATGAACCACAGTTGAACAATGACGAGGTCGCGGCCGCACCCTTTGATGAAAAGTTTACCGGCAGTTTTCTACAGTGCACCCAAAAGCTCAAGAGTGTAATTAACAGAAGTGTTGAGACGCGGAGCCTTCAGACAACCTCGAGCTCGGTACGCATTCCGCCAAAGCTGCAACACAGGCGCTGCGCTTCTGCGCTACATCGGAGCACGGACGTTCGCTAAAAAGCACCGCTGGTTGGCAGTCTGGTAACTGTGGAGGGCCTATTTCCCAAGAGTCAGTGCGAAAAAGGGCCCTCGGCAGCGGCGTCAGAGGAGGATGGCTTGCAGAGGCTGAGCGCACTCTCTCCTAGTTTTTTTACCTCCATGGGAGAGGCTTTGCTCTGCAGTGGGCGTACAGTGGGCGTGTCAGGCTGATGATGATGATCGTTGTTCGCCCGTTCAGGTAGATGGTTCAAGTTCGTTCGAGTAGATGTTATTAGAATGTGATAAAATATACCGGTATTTTGACAGCACGGTAACAGCGCAAATAGGGACATACGAACACAGATTTATTAGTTGGATGTCAGTGTAGACGAAAGGCAAAACACGTCTGCTTGTTTCTGCTTGTTGTGCGATGTCACTGCATATTAAAGGCCTACTTGACCGAAAGTTTACTTCAGCTAATTTTGCGCTCGATATAGTGTGCAGGCTATGAACAATATTTATGTTTAATATTAGGGCTGTGAAGCGTCCAGAATTTTAGTTACAAGCTTTCAAAAACCTCTGTAGCAGACGACGCAGTCCCCTAGCGGTGTGCTGGACAACTAACAAATCTGACCGGAAATGACGCACAATTGAGACACCGGCATCGCCGGCTCGCCAGTTTCAGGTGTTCTGAAGTGAGCGAGCGCCCCTTCTGAAGCCCTTCTTCTGGCGCGTTTCTGGCTGTTTTCACCGCGAAGCTCGGTGGTCTCCGAGAAAAATAAACTGCTGGCATCATTTCGACGAAGTGTGCGGCCGCGGAAAGGAATACGAGGAATGCGGAAAACACAATGTGTACCTAGTGGTAAAATAAAACATACACTCGCCAAAAGATGGTTTATAAAAAAAAAAAACTTGACGTTTCGGGACCCGTACGGGTCCCTTGTTCACAATGAATGATGGACGGAATGGGCCGCTTCTTATATGCGCATTTGACAACGCAGTGAGTGGGCGTAGTTATCCGGGAGATTACCCTTCGTCCTGTTAATGACATGATCCGTGGTCTGTATATAAAAAGATTCTAAAAGCAGTCGTGACGATGTGGGTTTCATGGTATCTAATATTGTGGCGTTCTCCCAGTCAATGGTGTGGTTCTTTTCTTGAGCAAGCTCTGCCAGCGGGTTCGATGAGGTGCGACATTTGTTGACGTCGTCCCGTCCCGGTCTGCGCTGTTCCGAGCAGAATAAAGTCCGCGCCGACCTCGAGAGGAATGGCTATCCTCGACAACTGCTGCACAACGAACAACGCCGCTCTCTGCAACCTGCCGAACCACTCATCGGACAAGAGAAGCGCGCGAGCATTCCTTACGCCCGGGGGACAAGTGAGGCTCTGGCACGGATATTTTCAAAATGCGACGTGCGCATTGCGCACGTGCCGTCCAGCAAGCTGAAACAACAGCTCTGTCACGTGAAAGACCGTCTGGAGCGCACACGTTTCCCCGGAGTGGTGTACAAAATCCCCTGCAAAAACTGCGATGCATCATACATTGGCGAATCAGGCGATTTCAGAAGAAGATGAAGAGTACACAAGAACGACGTCAACAAATGTCCCACCTCATCGAACCCGCTGGCAGAGCATGCTCAAGAAAAGAACCACACCATTGACTGGGAGAACGCCACAACATTAGACACCATGAAACCCACATCGTCACGACTGCTTTTAGAATCTTTTTATATACAGACCACGGATCATGTCATTAACAGGACGAAGGGTAATCTCCCGGATAACTACGCCCACTCACTGCGTTGTCAAATGCGCATATAAGAAGCGGCCCATTCCGTCCATCATTCATTGTGAACAAGGGACCCGTACGGGTCCCGAAACGTCGTTTTTTTTTTATAAACCATCTTTTGGGGAGTGTATGTTTTATTTTACCACTATGCCTCTCCCTCGCCAGACAGGATTCTGTCGAACCCTTGATTGCAATGTGTACCTCTCGGCCACTGCCATTCACCCCCGATCTCGAAAGCTGGTGTCAGATGTCTGGAGCTCAGGCTTTAACGTGAATTCCCCTCTCTTCTTCAAACAAGATATTTGTGGGTGACTGACGCTTCTGCCTCGCGCTAACCCCTTTTGTTGGTTGGGCTTTGTCAGTAGACCTCTCCCGGTCTCCATCATGCATCAGAGCACGCATGTGTTTCTGGCACGATCGGCAAAGCATGCCACGAACCGAGAGGGTTATAATTCGGAGAAGGCTCCGAGGCGTCTTCTAATCGGGAGAACAAAGACGAGGGACCACTCCTCACAAGCTAGCTTAGCCGGTTCAGAAGCTAAAGTGGACGGCTTTGCTCACCGAGCAACGCCCTTTTGACGTCACGTTGTTTACACCAGGCAGAAGTCTAACTTCTGAAAAGTAATCAGCATATGCACGCGTTTATTGCAGTCGTCGTGCGCCCAGTGTATCTGCTGCCCCGAAGATTTGCAGGCCGGGCTGAGAATCCTGGAACGCCACACGAGCGTTACTGAAAACGTCGAATTTCTCTTACTGCCTCACGCCGTTCATACTTGAGGTCGATTAGAGGAAGCTTCAGCATTACCACCCGAGTCACGTCTCCAAGACCTCAGAGACCTGAACGCATGTCCTCAAAGAGAAAAATAGATATTTACTTTGCAACACAAATTGCAACAAACAGCAACACACAGCAGAGCGCACATGTGCTGTTGGCACGCGCGTGCCCGCTCAAAGAAGCCGACTTGATAATACAAACACTTCTTCTACTTGGCCGCCATTTGAATATGCTTCTTTCCTCCGCTATGTCCGAACTTTGCACAAGCTGTAATCGAATACTGCCAGGCAAAAAACGCTCACTAGCATTGCGGCGCGATCATCTTCGCTGAAGTTGAGCGAGAAGTTTTCTAGTCTTCTACAGCAAAATAAAACAAGTTTAAAACTTTTCTAGGGCGTTTCATCCGTTTTAAGAAGTATGTTTTCACATATAACCAGCATTGATTGCTCAAAGTACTGGACGCGCTACCGGTACCAGCGCTTTGCACGCGCCGCAACGAGCAGACGCTCCGAACCTGTTCGGACTGAAGTCTCAAACATGCGTCACTTCCGGCGGGTGGCAATGGCGCCCGTTTTTCCAGTTTCGTTATTGAAAACTGATTTTTGCGTGGCGTTGGCACAGTAACTGCTTGAAACTGGAGCGTAATGTTTGGTGTATAGAATAATACGGGGGTGTACTATGAAAAAACAACCTTTTTACGGTTTGAAAAATTTCGGTCAAGTAGGCCTTTAAGGATCCTATGTGATGGAAATTATTCCGGATTCCCAAGTGCAGCCTCCTCCATAGTTCATGTGCGCATCCAGGACGTTAAATCTACAAGCCAAGCCAACTTAAGTCGCATAATGTAACACCTTCAGTATGTCTATATGATCATTTGCTCATAATGATTGCATTGTAATGTTCAAATTGACACAAGAACTTCTTGAATGGTGTTTATTAAAAGATGAGGGATTGAATGGGATTTGCTATAAGTGGAGTGATGTAAGGATTATTTGAGGAAATTTGATCATACCAGCATAGACCTGTCTTGAACTTACAGCATAGACTGGTCGTGGAAGCTTTTGCGTAGCTCAGAAAATTGGCTTTAGCAGAGAAGGATGCAGCCGATCAGTCGAAAAAAAAACTCGAAAAGTTCTTTGATGGAAAGTGATAGAAACTGCACCGCTTGTGAAGCCACAGCACAAATGCGGGTATTCTGTATTGTCCGTTCTCGAGGAAAACACTCTGCTGCTACACAATAGACGTGTTTTTAAATGAGTTGCCATAATTAAAGCTCACTCTCATAACTCGACCACATCACTAACAGCTCATTGTCATGTGATACCAACGTAGGTAATGTTCCTGAAAGATTCCTTATGTCCATCATTAGCTGCTCATGCCACATTTTCCACTTTCCAGATCTCAAGCTCGTCATTTGCAAAGTGTCAAAATGTCGTACCAATTACGGCTTTCAAATGCTTAGAAGCGACCTGCCTCGATTACTAAATGAATATCTGAAAGCAAAAATAGACGTTTAAAAATTAATTTTTGGGACCTGAACGTGCTGTTTCATCAATTTACTCGTATGTTAGCAGTACACAACACGCGCTCCATAAATATTACACTTTAAAAGGAAAATGTGCCACTGATTTAATAAAACAGTATTTATGGGCAGCTTGTTGTTGAATTGTACTGCGGACGCTTCTCTTGGCCCCATTTGTAAAAGTGTCATGCTTTTTGAAGCGAAAAGCTTCACTACGAGGGTCGGAGTCGAGCTTCGCGTGAGCCGGCGCACAGATTTGCCAGTTCTGCGCATGCGCGAAACCGAGTGACGTCCCAGGTGGCGCAGGTGGGACGTCGGTGGAGTAGGTGGAGTAGCGCGCCGGTACCGCTGCGCGCGCTACTCCTCCTCCCCACCGTTTGACCTTTCGATGCAGCCGCGCGCTACTCAAAAAGAAACTGCGTCGAGGCTAGGAATCGAACCAGGACCTGTGGCATTTGAAGCGGAGACGCTACCACTGCGCCACGAATGCTCAAGGTTTGAGCATGAATAAAGGCGCATCTAGTGAATGCATGGCTCTCATAAATGAAATTAAAGGAATAAAAAAATAAGAATAACAAAAATAAAAAACAATAAAACACAGGAAAGAAAAATAAAAAAGAAAAGGAACCTAAAACAATAGAAAAGAAAGTAAACAGAAATAAAAAATGGAATAAAATAAAACTAAAGATTAGTAAAAAACAATGAACAATAAAAAATTAACAAAAACAAAAAACAAAAATAAATTATGAGAAATAAAAAAATCAGTGCGCCGGGAAAGGCTTTCGCCTTGCAGCACTTTAGAGAGCCGAAGTGCCCCCTGAATTTTAACCGCGCCGATTTCCGTCTCCTCCTCCGCCTTCGTACAGGCAGTGTGTGGACGGCCGAACGCCTCCACCGTTGTCGTGGTGCTCCCAGTGCATTGTGCGCGAACTACGACAGCCATGACGTCAAACCAAGCATAACTTCAGCTTGTCGTTAGTATATCTAGGCTTAACCCGAGCTATGCCACTGTCTAATTTTTTTTTTGTGTACTTACCTGTGTTGCTTCGTTGCTGTCAATGTCAAAGGAAGAAAGATTTTTTTAAGGAATAATGAAACGGCTTTTCTTGGCACTTTTCACATTGTGTATTCCATGTTGTGAAGAACAAATATAACAATGAACTTACGTCCAACATAACAAGGTGACACGAACAGTTAATTAATGGTTAACTAATGATGAGTCATGTGTTTAATTGATTACACGCAATAACCCATTTAAATAAAGTTTGTATGGATGATCATGGCCTCCTCACATATAAGTGGTGTTTCAGGGAAGCCCACCAATGCGTTTTAAGAAGAAGGTTTTTTGGGTAAAGAGAAGTTTTTTGTGGCATAGCAATGCCAGTGTTGGCGGACGTGGTAAATGGTTTGGTTTGGTTTTGTGGGGTTTAACGTCCCAAAGCGACTAAGGCTATGAGAGACGCCGTAGTGGAGGGCTCCGGAAATTTCGACCACCTGGGGTTCTTTAACGTGCACTGACATCGCACAGCACACGGGCCTCTAGAATTTCTCCTCCAAAGAAATTCTAGCCGCCGCGGCCGGGATCGAACCCGCGTCTTTTGGGCCAGCAGCCGAGCACCATAGCCACTGAGCCACCGCGGCGGCGGACGTGGTAAATGTATTACCGTAAAGTAGTAAACGGATTAAAAAACTTTTAATGGTTAATATTTAGCTAAACAGATGGGCGCTAATTGCTATTAGAGATTTGTAGCCGGCCTTTAGTAGTAGCATACCAGTTTCAAGAATTTTGAAAAAGCGTTTACCCTCGCCGCTGAACTAATATGGGTCATCCATTGCGCCATTCGAAAACCGCGCGCCTGCGGTGAGTGCTAAGGACGTCATAGAAATAGCGTCACTGCGTGGTGCATGTTCCACTCCACAATCTCTGACCCGGCCCCACGGAGCACCGAAGTGGCGAGGAGCGGGGAGCACCGCAACATGGGCGGTCCAAAGGCTGTTGCGGGTACGTGCGGCATGGAATGATGCGATTTAATTGACGTCAGTTTGCACTCCCTGCAGGCGCACGATTCTCGAATGGCGCGAGAAACGGCCCAAATCAGCGGAGTCACAGCAGCTACAGTGACATTGTTACCGAAAATATTTAGTCTATTTTCTTTCGTAATGGAGGTCTCATTACAGTCTCTCACTGTGGGAACTCCTGATGTATATAAATATGTATTTTGGCATAATTTTTTATCCTGATGTACTTGACGCTGCAAATCAAACTTCCGCGGTCACCCCTAAGGGTGACCCCGAAAACAAAGCGCAATCCAACTAGACCAATTTCCATCTAGACCGGCAATCCTGTAGAAATGTTGAGTTCTGTAAATAACTTTTCTGCGTTCTCCTTATATAGGCGATATATGACTTGCCTTTCTATCCTTTCTATAGTGTATTTCCCATCCGTGCAATTGTAGCGTTCACAAGGCTCTTTTAAAGCCTTGCTTCGTCCGCTTCGGATTGAGGTTCCGTCAGGTAGGTTGCATCTTCCTGCAGAGTGAAAGAGAATAACCGCCGAGACGCATCGTAAGGTGTTATTAACACTCACTTTCACATCAGTGCGAGCTCGTACTTTTCGTAAGACAACTCAACTACTTGAAGAATGATATTTCAGGGAACTGGATTATGTGCGTAAATGGCACAGTATATGTTCTCAGGTCGTCATTCCAAGCGTTTTTCGTTCCTCAGGTAATTTTTGCCGAAGTTTTTCGTGCAGGCGTGCTATGAAAAGCGCATTATCGGATGACAAAAACAAAATGCCTCGCAGAACAAGCCCAGCAAGGTCGCGGCTTTCTGAAGTGTTATGTGTCAAAAGCAGAGACATGAATACCTAAAGAAATGTCACCCGTATCTCGTAGCTAAAATTAAAACGAACCAAGAATGAAACTAGTTCTGTTGGACACTTCGATAAGGAGAGTTGTCTGATGATGTGAAGGAGGCAGTGTTCAACACAAATTATGTCCGCAGTACCACTAAAATAGGTGGTGGAGGGCTGACGCAGACAGCTTCAGGGCAGCGTAAAGGGCTTGAGAAAATAGATGTTGTGCAGGAAAGATGTCTTCATAAGATTACGCATATAATGTGGTGCCGGCGTTAAGTGAAATGCACAGTACAAAATCCTGATATTGCAATAATAAGCTATACCACGGGAAGCTCCTCTACAGTTCCTTTCGGGGCGTTTCGTGGCAAGTAGGCTGATGTAGCTCTTCGAAGGATTGCCTTAAGTCTAGGCTATTTGTTTTATTCACACTCGCTCCGGTTGCGCATGGTGTTGTCTTTGCGTGCCAAAGTCGCCAATGTGTGAAACGGAGTGTTAATATAGTCTAAACAAAGAGGTACAGAGCGGGTGCGCTGAACTTGGAGTTTCATAAGTAAGCGTGATCGGACTCAGCCTGCACCAAACTTATCAAGTGTCCAGTGATTGAGTTCGGCTGCTTTTCAGCGCCTCTGTGCACTCCTTGAACAGACGGGCTTGACGTCCCGCCTGTTCTCCGCCAGGTTTGGTTGCGTGCAGTGACCGAACGCTCCGCGTGTGCTGCCTTGGATGACGATCAGCTGGACGCCCCAAATCCAGCTGTTTTGTACTTTGTGTCGTGCGCGTGTGTGTGTACTGTGCTCAACCAGACTATCGCGCCAGTGCGACCTGTACATATGTTAATATGTAAATAGACTTACTACTGTGTACCACTCCCCTTGTCTTTTCTACTATCCCCTCACTCTTTTCATTTAACTTCTACACACTGCCTGCTGTCCTTTATTTCCACTGCCCCAGCACACGGGCTCCAAGCAGCGATAGCAGATGCCGTGACAAGCTAAAATCTTTTCCTGCCATTTATTATGTCATTAAAACCACGTACTGCTACCTGGCAGCGCCAGCGGAACGCTCGAGTATGCGGCAACTTACTTAGACATTAGCTTTCGCAAAATGAATTTCGCTACATTTCGGTACTGCCAGAGCATTGGAACCATTTCCCTCTGAACTACCAGCATTCCCTCTCTCAGCTGAAGTGCGGCCAAGTTCTTTGTTTTGCACATCAAAGGGGTCCTAATTGAAAGCCTGCTTTCTACTTTTTCACCAACAGCCGAGAGCAGTATGCACCCCACAATGCACTGAAAGACGAATTACCTTTCTCTTGTACTGAGTCCAAAAGGAATATAAAACATAACTACAAAGAAAAAAGTTCGAAGACAATGATACGATGTGACGCAATAATTGTGCGTTAGGAGTATTGGTTGTAAAGTCTTTGTCAAAAGTACGCAACCCAAGCGGTTGGCTTCTAAGCCGTACGGTGGCGCTCTCCAGAACATATGAAAGCTTGCGAGATTATATCTTGCTTTCCAGACATTTGGAACGCTGTCGATGCAAAACGAGCCACACTGCATGGGACAAAAACGAGCAGCTGTACATTTCGCTTTTACGTTGATTGCCTCCACATTCCTTCTTCAAAATGAAATCTTTTAGGCACCATTAAATCTTCTCAGGGGAGACATTGTTTACTGGATCAATTGCAGCCGGAAGTCATCACAGACTTCCGGTTGTGTTTACCTACACTGGCGACGTTCGTCGCGAGTTGCACCCTGCAAGACCACGAGCGGCCCCTTCTAAAACTCTTTCAACGCCTTCAACAATCTGGCCTGGTAGTCAATGTCCAGAAATGCGTCCTCGGCTCCCCCGAGCTCGAATTTCTGAGCCACCACATCTCGTCGTTGGGATTTCGTCCTTTCCCAACTCATGTTAAGGCCGTGAAAGACTTTCCAATACCCACTACCTTGCTAAAGATGCAGGAGTTTCTAGGCTTCGTGAATTTCTCATGGCGCTTTATTCCGCACTGCGCCACGCTTCTGCACCCGCCGACCACCCTCCTTCGCAGAACCAAGAGATCCTCATCCGCGATTTCCTGGTTACCCGAGGCTCAATCAGCTTTCCTGGCTGCTAAGCAAGCCGTTGCTGATTCGGGCCTTCTCATTCACCCCAGGACTGACGTGGCCACCTGCATCATGGTTGGTGCTTTCAACGCGGTCATCGGTGCTGTTTTCCAGCCTATACCGACGCCGAGTGGCACCCAACTGGGTTTCTCCTGTCGGAGTGAGTGAGTGAGTGAGTGAAGGAACTTAATTTCCGCCAGAAGAAAACCCGTGCCCCTCCGGGTCGCGTATTCGCCAACTGCAGCCTGTACAGCCACAAGGCTTGAAACCACGGTGAATTGATCACGGTGACTGAAGATTGTCACAACGGATTACCTAAAAGGGATAATAAATCCTCTTAAATGGCGTCATATGCCACTAAGCATCACGATTCGCGACCTAAAAGGGAAAAAATGGAAAAAAATGAAATTAAAAAAACAACAAAATTACAGTACAGAGAGCGGAGTCGAACGGCCGACCTTCCATACGCAACACGTGCCTCTAATCCACTGCGCCATAGCGGCGATGTCAAGCCGTCGTTCTGAATGAATATTTATAACCAGCCTTAATGTGGCTGCTACCTGCCGGTGGGCGGCGCTGTCATCGCTGGCTGTACAGGCTGCATTTGGCGAACACGCCTCCGGGTCCGCACGCAGGGGGCCGGGGAATTTCAGGAGACGGCATGAAATTCTGTTTGCAGAACACATATTTCACTTTCAACAACGAGTTCTACAGACAAATCTTTGGCACGGCTATGGGTGCGTCGGTATCCGTAACCTGTGCCAACCTCGCTCTGGAGTCTATTGAAAATTCGGCCCTGCAATCGTTCCATACTCGTCAGAAGCTCTTCTTGCGGTATGTGGACGATTGTTTCTGTGTAATTCCCCGCAAGGACGCCAAACCGTTTCTGGACCACCTAAATTCTTTTCAACCCAAAATTCAATTCACAATGGAAGAAGAAGTTTCCGAAAGGATTGCTTTTCTTGATGTCCTTGTTCTCCGCACTCCCGATGGTCTTGCCACTACTGTTTTCCGGAAGCCCACACACACTGGGAAGTACTTGGATTTTCAGTCCGCCCACCCCATTGGCCGCAAACGTTCTGTCGCGTCAGCTCTATACAACCGTGCAACTCGTCTTTGCTCCAATCCCGGTCTGCGCTGTTCCGAGCAGAATAAAGTCCGCGCCGACCTCGAGAGGAATGGCTATCCTCGACATCTGCTGCACAACGAACAACGCCGCTCTCTGCAACCTGCCGAACCCCGACTCATCGGACAACAGAAGTGCGCGAGCATTCCTTACGCCCGGGGGACAAGTGAGGCTCTGGCACGGTTATTTTCGAAATACGACGTGCGCATTGCGCACGTGCCGTCCAGCAAGCTGAAACAACAGCTCTGTCACGTGAAAGATCGTCTGGAGCGCACACGTTTCCCCGGAGTGGTGTACAAAATCCCCTGCAAAAACTGCGATGCATCATACATTGGCGAATGAGGCGATTTCAGAAGAAGATTAAGAGAACACAAGAACGACGTCAACAAATGTCGCACCTCATCGAACCCGCTGGCAGAGCATGCTCAAGAAAAGAACCACACCATTGACTGGGAGAACGCCACAATATTAGATACCATGAAACCCACATCGTCACGACTGCTTTTAGAACCTTTTTATATACAGACCACGGATCATGTCATTAACAGGACGAAGGGTAATCTGCCGGATAACTACGCCCACTCACTGCGTTGTCAAGTGCGCATATAAGAAGCGGCCCATTCCGTCCATCATTCATTGTGAACAAGGGACCCGTACGGGTCCCGAAACGTCAAACTAAGTTTTTGATAAACCATCTTTTGGCGAGTGTACGTTTTATTTCACCACTAGGGGGCCGGGGAGGGGCAGCATCGTAGCTGGAAGACTAGCAACGATACAGTCGGGCAGCTTCTGCTGCAAGGCGGGTAGCATATCGTTGTATACTGAGTTCGGCACTTCAAAGTATGGTCTCCCATTCATCCGCATCATTAATTCTGCCATATCCTGGGGCACTGGGGCATCTCCATAGTATATGTTCGAGTGTAGCGGTATGCCCGCAGAACTCGCACAACTCCGCATCCTCCCTCGTGTCGCCTCCTGTCCAGCTCCTCCAGAGCGGGGATGCGAAGTTTCTAGCTTGGAGTCTTCTCCAGTCATAGGCTTCAGCCCAGCTAAGCGATCTATCCGGAGGAGGATAGATCCGTTTGCACTTTTTCTGATTATCTGTGATGCTATTGAAAGTGTTGGTTTCCTCTTTAGTTCTGAATTCATGTGAGGTGTCCACAGCTCCCCAGGGTAAAGAGGAGTGGGCGAGCCTGTGGGCGGCCTCGTTTCCAACAAGGCCCGAGTGGGCTGGGGTCCAGATGATTCTAATCTTGACGGCAGGGATGAAGCCTCTTAGGTATTTAGCCGCCACCTCGTGGATGCGTCCCTTGCTGTAATTTCTAATTGCGGCTTTGAAGTTGCTTACTACATATTGGTACCTGGCTGAGTTAGAGCGATCGCTATTGTTACCTCCTCCGCCACGATCGGTGTTAAGTCTAGGTGTCTTCAAACGCTTATCGTTCTGCCTGTGTCTCCGACGGCTACCGGGAAGGTGTCTCCTAGCGTGCCTACCACGGCATCAGTGTAAGCCACGGTTCCCAGTGGCATCTTCCCTAGCTTAGTAGCCAGCTATGCCACCCTGCTTTTCCTTCTGCCTTTATCGTCAATGGGATGCATGTTTCTGGGCATGGGAGAGATAATAAAATGCTCTCTTAGTTCTCTTCCCAGCGCTTTTCTAGTGTTGAGTGTGTTATCTAAGATTACCCATTTCGCTAGCTCTAGGTATTTCCTTCATGCGGGCGTGGATGCTAGCCTTTCGATTTGCGATGTTCTAACCGCTTCAGCCAGTTCTCTCCAGTTGTTATGCAGGCCCATTTTCTCCAGTATATCGTTGGACGTGCAAGTGGGCAACCCTAGCGCTCGTTCGACACATTTCCTGATGATTGAATCTAATTCCTTTTATTCGGTCTTGTTTACATTCAGGAATGGGGTTGCGTAGCATATCCTGCTAACGATGAAGGCCTGCGTGAGCCTTAGTTTACTGGACTCTGACAGTCCCCTTCTAGACACCTTTGGAAACACTCTGACCGCACGTTCAGCTTGCGCTTTGAGCTTGTCTAGCATAGTTTCCTTTTTCCATTTTCTGTTAATATACATGCTTAGGATCCTTACTTCCTCGAAATTTGATATCGTTCTATTTTCAAGTGTAAGCTCGATTTCCGGTATCCTTTGAGTGCGGCTGCTCGTTGCTACAAATAGCTCCGATTTTTGCGGAAAGGAACTGAGGCCCGCGCATTTCGCATGCTTGTTGATGATATCCGCTGCCTTCTGTAGCTTTTCTTTCATTTCTGATTCGCCTCCTTTGTTTAGCCAGACGTTTACATCATCTGAGTAAAGGCTAGTCTTAAGCCTTCTATCTCTCAGAGCTTGCGGGGAAGGTCTCTCATTACCAAATTAAAGAGAAATGGGGAGAGGACAGCCCCTTGCGGTGTGCCTCTACATCCCGTGAGAAATTCTTCGGACGTGATGCCCTGAAAGGTGATGATAGCGGTCTTGCCCCTTGCGAACGATCGAATGTAGTTGTAGGCGTTTTTTTCCTACGCCTATCTCATTTAACCCATCGAGAATGGCATCGTGGCTGACATTTGTCAAAGGCTTTCTTAAGGTCTATACCTAAAATCGCCTTCAGGTTGCCGAGGTACAGATGACCTACTGTATCCTCATAGAGCCTTAGCATTGTATCTTGGGTGCTAAGCCTGTACCATTTCTTCTGGCCATAGGCCGTTATCCTCCATATATTTGGTGGAATAAAATTGCGCCATTTTATTCCTTTAATTGCTGTTATAAACCAACTCGCCCCGACGAAAGTGCTTATTGATATATTTGGTCCATGTGGTCTGGATTACCTTCTCAAGTAGTTTCCCTGCACATGATGTTAGTGAGATCGGTCTCAATATCTCCAAGCTCGGAGGTTTGCCCTGCTTGTGTATAAGCGTGATCTTGCCCTTTTTCCACTCTTCGGGGAGTGCGCCTTCTTTCCACACTTCGTTGAGATATCTAGAGAGGCTATTTATGGATTCTTCATCCAGGTTTCCCAGCATTCTGTTATCTACTCTGTCGAACCCCGGGGCTGATTTTAGCTTCAGTAGTTCCATTCTGACTTCGGCTCTTAATATGGGGGCGTCCAGCTCATTTGGTTGTCCCTTATAGTCCTCATATTTAGCGGCCCCAGGGGGAGCAATATACAGGGACTTGAGCGTGTCAATAAGTTGCTCCTCTCTGCCATTAAACTTGTACCCAGCTTTCATTTGCTTAGTTCTCATAACCGTCTTAGATTTCTCTGGGTGTATAAGAAATTTAAGCAGCTCCCATGTGCTGGATTTTCCCATGCTTTCCTCCATTTCTTCGGATCCATTATCCCATCTCTGAGATTCTAACTTTCGTGCATACCTTTCTAATTCTACGTTGTGCCGCGCTATTTCCCTCCTTGTGCTTCTGTTCCACCTTTCGCGTTCCAGCTGGTTAGTTAGGTGTTCCTTCCCCTTTTACATGGTGAAGAGCCTGCTGTCCATTTTACTTTGGGAGTTATCTACTTGAACCTCCTCAGTTGCTCTTTCTACATGCTCAAGTAGCGTTGCCGTCCAGTTCTGGATACAGGTTATGTCGCTATGCTCATGTTTTTCTTTGATAGCTCTGAATTTACCCCAGTCCGTAAGCTTCTCTTTCCTGTAAACTGCAGATTTCAGGCTGCCTTTCCTGCCCAGCTCAAGCTCCAGCGAAAAGTGTCGGAAGCTCCAGCTTGCTTTGACCCTGCAGCATTGTGGCCGTGAGTTACTTGCCATCTGCTCTACTATACAGCACTTCCGGCATTTCTTGAAGGGCCAGCAATTTTACGTTATGTCAGGTCATAAGCCTCTGGCACAAGTGGTCCGTACGAATTCTTACAAGAACGTCGCGCAGGAACTATGTCACCTAAACGAATATACGCCACCTCAAAAACACCGACAAGGCAGCTGACGCTGTTTCACGCATCAAATCCGTTGGCACTTCATCATCTGCTCTGGACTTACAGCGACCTCCCCAGGCACAGATAGAGGAGCCTGAGTTGGAAGCCCTGCGAGACCACCCCTGTTCCCTTCGTCTGCAGGTGGTGCCTCATCCTTTTGTGGCCAGATCACTCTGGTGCGACACGTCAACGGCCCTACCTCGGCCTTTCATTCCGGCTGCCTTTCGTCGAGCAGTTTTCCACTCACTTCATTACATCTGCCATCCCAGCATTCGAGCCACGTAGCGCCTCGTACCCCAGCGGTACGGCTGGCCGAGAATTATCACTGGTGTTCGCCATTGGGCCCGCTCGTGTCTTGCTTGCCAGAACACCAAAGAGTCACACGAAAACTCCCATCCAGTTTTTCCTGCCACTTGGCTGCCACTTTGACCACGTACATCTTGACATGTTTGGACCGCTTCTTTCCTCTTACCAGTGCCGGCACATTCTGACAATGACTGACCGCTTCACTTGTTGGTCCGAAGCCGTGCCTATTGCGGACGTCACTGCGGATGCGGTTGCCAAAGCCTTTGTTTCAGCAAGGGTGTCCCGTTTCGGTTATCCTGGCATTGTTACAACGGATCGTGGCTGGCAATTTGACTGTACCCTCTTCACTTCTCTCAGCCATCTGCTTTGCACTAAGTACTGCCCTACCACCACATACCAATTCTGTACGAACGGCATGGTCGAGGCGGGGTCGTCTGCGTGCTTATGGGGCTTTTTGGCCTACGCGCCGTTCTTTGTTATGACCTTGGCTGTTCAGCAGCCGAGCTCCTCCTCGATGCACCCTTGCGGCTTCCAGGGGACTTGTTCGTTCCTTCGGCTTCATCGCTACCGCCTCTGCAGTAGCTTCAACGCTTACAGGACTGCATTCGAAATCTGTGCCCAGCCCTGCTTCGGTCTTCTGATCATCGCATCTTCGTGCACTCAGACCTGGCGTCTTCGCCGCACTTTCTAACGCGACAGTGTTAGAGGCCCCCTTGCGCAGAAAATCTTGCGTCGACATACCGAGCGAAAAATAAGGAGCATGATTGCGACAGCTAGAGCTCAAATAGCAGCTGAGAAATATGAGAAAAGAGCCTTTCGCTTGTATGTTCTGCTCCGTGACCTGTAACATACACGACACGTTGTTCACAGCGCGTAACTCTGGCTCAGAAGCATTCTTTTCGATCCTTAGGAGCACACGGGTTTTTCGGTTATTAGGCGTACATACCACAGTGACACCAACTCCGTTTACCTTGAAAGAAGCTTCTAATGCAGCTAGCTTTGTTGACGCTCCCAGATTTTTTTTTGTTTTCCTTCCAAGAATGAGGCAAAGATGCAACAGTTCAGGAGTTTTCTAGTGTTGTGAACGATTCAATTAAAACTTGTGGTCACGGAGGCGCGAATAAGTAGACTTTAAATGCATTCCGGAAATAAAACTCGCTCAGTATTTTCACAAGAATGCAAAGGAATGGGGCGAAGGGAATGTCGAGACATATTGCGGACGAAATCTGGTACTGGTGTCTGGTCTCGCTTCGTCTGGTCCTGCTTCTAGCGCTCGTGTGTGAAAAATGCAAGGAGGGAAATGCTGTATTTACTATGAATTTCAATTTTCTTTTACTTACCACTTCGAAGTGACCGTGCCAAACACAGAGAAGCACAAGTCAGAAGGAGAGCCCAAGAGATACTTCCCATCCTATTCCTTTTTATTCTGAACCAACTGGAAGAAAAAAAACAATTTCTTGGCACTTGTACAGACTGGAAGTTTTTTTTTAAACCTCTGTTCTTATGACCGCGATATATTTCAAAGTTTGGGGGTAATGTACTGAAACGCTTTTGTAATATTTTCCAGAAGATAGGCTATACTGAAAGTAAAATTTTTATCTGTTTTCATGCGGTCTATCAATGCCGCCAAGCGGCATTATCGCTTCATTTTGCTATGCTGTATACGGCCATGACAAGATATCTCTTGCGCGATCAGTGCCACGTGCGGCGTTTCTAGAACGCTCGAGAGTAGCGTTCGCGTTTTAAGCGACTTATGTCGGAAGCTCAGTGTCATGTTGAGCGCGATAGAGAATCAGAGAATTCTGATCCCGTGGTCTCCCCAGCGCAAGCATCAACATCATCTTCATCAAGTTCTGATTTCTGTAGGTAGAAACGTTCTCCCAAATAGTTTGTTATACAGTTCCTAAGAATCGCTTTCTTGCTCAGTAGAAGAAATTTGTGATTTGATGATTGCTGTGAAAAGGTACATTTGCGCAGCGCTTGTCTTGTCGTTGTCCCGTTTTTTTGCGCTGTTCACCAGTATGAATTTCTCAGTAGAGTCACCGCTACTTCAAAAATCTTTGTTCTGAGTTACTTATTCTCTCAGTTGTGCGGACCAGGCTTAGCAGAGTGGGCGCATCAGCTTTCCGCTGATTCTTAAAGACCACTAGTAGTGTGCAGATGATAGGAAGATTAAAATCTAAATTGAGAGGCACAATAAGCGGCTATGATTACCTCCGTCGCACAGGCAAGCAGGGCAACTTCTAGTTGAGGGAGTATCCTTTGCCGGATTGATCAACGCAGTTTTTACATCTACGGCGGGCGCCAGCCGTATATACGCTGCGATTTTACGCAAAATTTGAAGTGGTTTGTCGGAAGAAGCACTAAAGAATCAACGCGTTTAAACGAATTAATTAGTTCACCTTTTAGTTTTGCAATTCATGACCTTCACATTACGTCCAAATTTGGTTTATGCATCAGCAGCTGTGTCTTGAAGATTGCAGCGACAGTCTTCGACAGTGCGATGAAAAGTGCGCCGAAAGCCGCAGCGTATAGCTCACTTAAGGTACTTACAATTGACGCCCTTAAAATATCTGGCGAGGACACACGGATCCTCTGCAAGCTTCCTATGTGAACTGCATGATGTGAACTGCAGGAGCCATTATATAGAGTCGTTCGCTGACGAATATGAAAGAGTGCGTAAGCTTTTTGGGAAACGACAACCGGTACCAAGGTCCAGCTATTTTTATCGATTGAAAATCACACATTTTACTAAAGTACATGCGCATTCATTGTAGACAAAAATAGCCAGCATGAAGTGTTTGGGAGCCTCGCTAAGGAACTCTGTTTTCAAGTGCCACAAATGCGCTGGCCACACTGTTCTCTGCCTGTGGCCATATATTCTATGCGACCGGAAAGCCCATGAAAATGCATCAGCCTACTGGAGGTTGTTACTATATTTGGGCAACCGGTGTTCATATGATTCCACGGCCTAAAACCGCTGTCACGAAGTTGTATTGTGAACAGGACGCTGTAGCTGTTCGTGTGGAGTCTGCCTTTTTATAGCAATAGTTGTTTAGCTCCCGTTTCATGGGTTTCCCGTCGTAGTAGTATAGCTCGGTGAACATGGGCTATAACGAATATACGGCTATAACGAAGCAATAGCTGGGCGATTTCAACTACAGTATAACGAGGTTCAACATATCGGCTACGGTTTAACTACCATTAAACCTGGCTAGAGAGCGCAAGTTATGGCAGATCGGGCAACTATACTGGGCAGGCAGCGCGCCCATCCTGTCACCCTGGCAGGTGGCAGTTAATGGTTGATCGCGAGAGTTCGCTCACATAATGAACGCTGCGGCCTATTGCTGCAGTGCCGAGTGTCTGCCACAACGTGGTCAGCGCTAACTAATGCAGCCCATATTTCTCTCTCACATACCTCAAAGCTCGATTCAGACGTCCACTGACCCAGGGAGCCAGTTTTTCGTCCTTTCGTTAAAATTATCGGAGTCGAATGCGTTGTGAACGCCAACGCCAGTAACGCAATGAACGCCGGGGACCTATGGCTTCACTGCCGCGTTTCTGCCACAACGTTGTCAACGCCAACGTATGGTGGTGGTGGTGGAAAACATTTATGTACAGGTATAATACAGGAGGTTATGCATGAGCTGACCCAGAGGGGGCCAGCCCTTACAAATACTAGGTGGAGGTCCCTAGTTCGGGACCCCAGTGGCATCGGCCGCCGCCCAGGCTCGCGCGAGCAAGGCCCGTTGGGCCTGCAGGTCAGAGCAGCCGAGCAGGGTCGCCTCCCAGTCCTCCCGGGTTGGGTTGGGGTGAGGGGGGATAGCAGGGTTGGAGGGGCAGGCCCACACCATGTGGTAGATGTCCGAAGACTTCTCCGCACAGTGCGGACAGCTGCCCGAGAAAGAAGGGTCGAAGTGTTTCAGAGCTGCCGGGCACAGCATAGTATTAGTATACAGGCGGAGCAGAAGCCGCTCCTCCGCCTTTGACAGACCTTTACACGGGCGGGGATAAAGACCATGGCCAGATTGATAGAGTAAAACGATGTCTTTGAAGGTGTAAGCTGGAATAAATTCGAGTTCCTGATCTTCAGGGTCGGAGGGGAATGTCCGGTGAGAGAGCGCGCGGGCGGCGGCGTCAGCTGCCTCATTTCCCTCAAGGCCCATGTGAGCGGGAGCCCAAACGATACGCCGGTGCGCGGGGTCACCGGTGTAGACGCTGTTTTGAAGAATGCGGTAGGCTAGATACGGTACCCAGCCCTGCTCGACGTTCCGACATGCCCCTCGCGAGTCGGAAATAATTGTTTTTGAATTGGAATCAGATGCAGCCAACGCAATGGCGACCTCCTCCGCGTGTGTTATGTCACGGGCTCGGAAAGTAAGGCCGTTCACTGTTTTGGATTGGTGGACGACTGCGGCTGTGTACCATCCCCCATGGTGGGGGCCTGAGGCATCCACGTAGAATACACCGGGTTTCGATCCATAGTGGCGGGCCAGGGCTTCCGCCCGCGCCAGGCGCCGGCCATTATGGTCATCACGATTCATGTTCGCGGGCAGAGGGCGCACGTGGAGGGCGCATCTCCACTGGGATGGAATACGTACGCGCTCTTCCATGAGAGTGCAGAGCACGTCTGTCGCTACCACCACATAGCTTAAAGCATGACTGAGGTGTCCACAGCAGTAGAGGGCCAGTTAAAAGCCTTTACTTTGATTTCGAAGCTCCCGCGCTCCACCGGTTCCGTAGCTTAAAGCGCGACTGAGGTGTCCACTGTCCCAGCGGGCCAGTTATGCGCCTTTCCTTTCTTTTGCTTTATCTGAAGGGCAAATGAAGTTAAAATCATCAGGCATGGTGACTTTGGCTTTGCCTAGCGTAGTGAAGCGTTCGCTTCAAAAATCATAAAGGTAATGCTAAGAGATGCAGAAAGAGCAGCATGGGTTGGAAATAAACGTGACTATCTCAGCTGGAATCATGAAGAATGGGTATAGGCAGGATATGCATTTTTAAGAGAAATTAATTTGTTTTTTTAGGGAAAGGAAATGGAGCAGTATCTGTCTCGCATATCTCGGCGGACGCCTGAACCGCGTCGTAAGGAAAGGGAGGAAGGTAGGAGTGAAAGAAGAAAGAGAGAAAGAGGCGCCATAGTGGAGGGCCCTGGGAATAATTTCGACCGCCTGGGGTTCTTTAACGTGCACTGAAATCGCACAGCACACGGGCGCCTCTTGCGCTTCGCCTCCATCGAAATGCGGCCGCCGCGGTCGGGGTCGAACCCGGGTACTCTTAATTTATTTCAAGATAGCCCTAAAGGCCCTCTTCACGAAGGTATTACATAGGGGGTGGTAAAAGTTACAAATTGTATACATAAAATGAACATTTAACATGAGTAACAGGGAAAAAAAGAAGCAAGAAAAGTGCAATAACTGGTACTCAGCAACAATAGAAATGTGGCGGAACAACAAGACGCAAAAAAAAAAATAATAACATCGGAATAAACAGAACGAAAAGCGAAACTCAAACACATTACGGTGAACAGAACAGAACTAGAAGAAAACTACACATCGCTTTAATTTTTTAAAAGTTCATGAAATGATGTCGCGTTAGTTTCAGTTGCGATTGTAGAAGGCAGCCGGTTCCAATCAATAATGGTTCTGGGTATGAATGATTTGGCAAAATTTGAAGTGTGACATGTGATGCGTTTGATATTGAAAGGATGGTCACGGTCAATGCTTTAAGTTGGGCTAGTTGGTAGTTGGTATCACACATATTGACTAGCGAAATTCACACACAGGCTCTATTGCCTTCTCTGTCCTGTGTGTGAATTTCGCTAGCCAATATGTGCGATACCGGGTACTCCGTAATTCTTGTTCCCTGATTCTCTACTTCGAGCTTACATAGCTCTTTCTCGAAGCCACCACAACGGGCCGTATGAAGTTGAACTCCTCCTTCACCTATTGTTTTCCTTCTCCCTCGGTTGACAGAGAGAGAGGGAGATTGGATAACCTTCACCCAGTGTCTAATTTGGTTGTCCTCCTTAAAGCTCATTCACAGCATGTTCTGTTCACCAGGGTAAGTAGCGCCAAGCTACCCCTCCCCCAAGGCGCCTCCTCCTCACATAGCTTTCCAGCCGCCTGTCTTGCACGGAGCGCTGCCATTTTGTATTCTCGAGGCAAGCCTGTCTGCAGGTGCGTTGCGTAGCTGCGGGTTTCGTCTATCGCCGGCCGAGTGCGAAACAAGTTGGTTAGATACTAGAGGCCAAGGAACAGCGTAACAGCGCGTTGATAGAGGGTCTGCTTGAACGTTGATGTACGGTGCGCCAAGGCGAGCCGAGGAACGGACACGAATGGATCGAAAATGAACGACGACTGCCAGCGGAAGGCGAAAATCAGAACCAGAGAAGCCGCGGATGCGGGAAAAAGGCAGCGGCGCTCCACAAAGAAAAGATTAGTACTGCGCGAATGGGACAGGACAGGAGAACGAGGAAACACGGACAACACAGGCGCAGACTTCCAACTGAAACAGTTGGAAGTCTGCGCCTGTGTTGTCTGTGTTCCTCGTTCTCCTGTCCCATCCCATTCGTGCAGTACTAATCTTTTCTACAATGAACCAACTAGCCCGCAAGAACGTTCTGCTCTACAAAGAATGGCACTAGATAAAAAAAGCGTGAGCGGTGATAGGGTGGCGTCAGTCCTCTCCTTACGCTGACCACCTGAAGTCCCGACCTGCGTTTTTTATTTTTTTTTCTCACTAAGCATAACTAAGGCGCGATGATTGCCCGGCTGCTCTATTCGCTTCCTTCCGTATCCATCGCTTCCAAGCAAGAAGAGGGAGCGAGCCGGTCCGCAGCGTAGCCTGAAGTCTTCGTACGCGTTTAAGTAGTAGCTGGTTAAAATACGCTGCAGCCGTTCATATTGCAAGAGAAAACGCTCAGCGTCCCAAAAGTCGGGATAAACTGCGAAAGAGCGAGAGTTGCACCAGTGACTGCGGAGAGGACGAAAAATGGCTTGGAGTTGCGACCTAGTGCCTTTTATAGCAATTTCCAGCAAAGCGTAACTTGCACAGAGCTTAACTGTTTTGACAGAGTACGATGTGTATAACATAAAATCGGTGCTATCAGTTATTATTCCCCTAATATGTAGCTTCCACTGTTTCTATAATATTTTTGTTGTCCTTTTTCCTCGTAAGCAATTGTTCTATATTTTCTTGCAGACTTCTACCAAGCCTTTTTACAATGTTCCACGTGTGTCTCGTATACATAAAAACCGAAGGCAATAGGGGGTCTCCGAATCATTACAGAGCAATAAGAAAGACAACTTAAATGCAACCACCATAGCATGTCATATTCCCCGCATGAGCATTGCCACTCATATAACCACAAAAACTCAAGCGTGCCTAAAATTATCTTGTTTATCAACTTTATCCCCATTGCAGCTGCTTAATAAACTTAAATATAGTATCGGTGAGTGAAAATTTGTTGCCGGGCTTTAAATGCCTCACCCATGCTGGTGACTTCTAACGAGAGTTCTCATTTGCATTGCTAGCAATGCTTTTTTTTCCTCTGCTTCAATTTTCAGTTCGATGAAGGAGTATTTACGTTAAAAAACGGCCACGCGAGAAACAGCGCAGGGGACTAAGACAACGAAACAAGGACGAGGGCTACTCAAAGGTTTTTTTAACTGACTTGCTCTTTTCTTATAGTTATTTCTATTCGTTGGCACAATATTTTACAGACGGGAAATTTACTAGTCTTGTGCGAACTTGACGGCGCGTGAAGAAGTGAACGAAAAGGAACCGGAAGACACTAGCGTTTTTGCAGCCTGGATAAGGTACAAGCACGGTGAAAATTACGTAACTACGTTTCATTTTCTTTTGCCTCTTGAGACGGCAGTTGTTATGACAGTGCGAGCTTGCATGCATTATTTTATTAACATTCCATCTGCTCACTTCATGATGTTGTCTGGCAGTTGCATTTCTCACTCTGACAGAATTGTTTCATTTATTACTCAGCTTCTAAAAACTAGATTTAAAGATTTGAAACGTTATGTTTCCTTAGTATATGTCAGCCATACCCTTCTGAGAACCCCACTGCTCTACTTTCATGCTCAGAGTCTGGACGCCCAACCTACTCATCAAGCTTTTTAGGCATTTTGAAAGATTTCTTTTCGGCCGTCGACCAATTTCTGTTCTCTTTTACACACTTTTTTTGGTCGCAAATTAAGGAAAGTGACCACGCGTTTTTTGTCCGGTGAAATCGCATTCCAGTGATACTTGGGGTGGTGCGAAAATCTGATCTTAGTTGGGGTGCACTATGCCCAAGCTTTTTGGGCTTGACCACCTAGCTTTATTAGTCACTGCTAACGAACACCGCGTCACTCAATGGAGTGTATTTTTTTGAAAACCAGAATGCCAAGAGATTCCTTATGGCTGCAAATGCTGACCTATAAAATGCTTCCTAAGATCACACCAACATTTTTATCGACTTTTTATCGGCATTTTTATCGACTTTTCGAAAGCGTTTGATCGCATCAATCACAACACAATGTTGGCGAAACTCGAGCATTATGGTTTTCGCAGAAAATTTCATCAAATAATCAGATCCTACCTTAGTTGCCGTGTCCAACAAGTAACGGTAAACAACGAGTCATCAAATTTTAAACATCTGTTTTCTGGCGTGCCGCAAGGCAGTATTCTAGGGCCGCTGCTTTTCCTCCTTTATGTTAACGACATAGTCTGCATCAGTAAACTGCCAATTTTTGTGATCTACGCCGATGACACCACTCTATTCTTCCGAGCGGCACATGTGCGTGATCTTGAACATCAAGCTGCAGATTGTTTGCACCAGCTTCACGAATGGTCTGAGTCGAATTCGCTGGTCATAAACACCGAAAAGAGCAAAGCTGTACTTTTTAGACCTCGCAATAAGGATCCTGCTGTCTCACAAATTTCTCTGAAAATGGGTTCATCATTCATTCAAATAGTTCCTACGGTCAAAAGTCTAGGAGTGCTTTTTAATGAAAATTTATGTTGGGATGAACACGTTTCAAAGGTCAGGGACAAGTTGTCCAAGGTTGCTGGTATCGTGTCCCGACTGCGATACCTTTTACCAAAACATATTAAGCAGATACTGTACAATGCACTGTTTTCTTCTGTTGTTAATTATTGTATTTTGGTATGGGGCACAACATCATTTATTAATATTAAACGGGTACATATACTTCAGAAGAAAATTGTTCGGAATATTGTTAATGCTTCACGATTTGAACACACCGAACCGATTTTTGCATCTCTTAGCATTACCCTCCTCCCACAAGTTTTTGAAAGTATACTGTTAAGGCGGTATAAAACAAGTATTAGACAAAACAATCCATTTATGATGAACCTGTCGAACTTAAAATGTAAAGAACAGAAGTACACCACCCGTACTGGTTTCACATGGTTCGTGCCAAAAACTCGAACGAATTACGGTCGCCAAATGCTTTGCTATACTCTTCCGTACTCATTAAATAAGGCATCTAAATTGCTGTAACCCTAGGTACCGTCAGCACTTCGTGTCACGGAGATTTTTACTCATGATTTGTATTTTATTATTATTTTTTTTCCTGTGTGCTCGCTTGCCGTGGACTGTACAACATTCTGGTGCTGCTGTCAAGTTATTGTAGGGTGCGTCGACCTCTGTCAAGCCTTCTCTCTGGCTTTTTGTCGGCGCACCCAACATCCTCAAGATGTTGAATAAAATTGAATTGAATTGAATTGAACTATTTCGGACTGCCATTTAATGTCAATATTATGCACCTTATGTTCGAAATCCTCGTGTTGGTTTCAGTGTTCAGCTGGATGCGGCATGTGGCAGCAGCCGTGTAAGCTGTAAGCGTTTGTCAAAATTTCCTGGGCTCTAGTAGCTCAGGTTGGGGGGCAGCGGAAAAGAAAGTCAACAAAAGGCAGAGGGGGAGCCTGACTCCAGAAGCCACCGTTTTGACAAGAGGACTTGTCTTCGTCTATCCTATTCTCTTCTTGCCGAAAAGTTGGTTAGCTGACTGAGTCTCTCTCTCATCTCTCGTTCACTTTGTTACGTGTTTTCAAGAATGCTACAGTCTGGCCCTTTCTGTACCGTAGTGTAGGTGTGTTTGGTAACTCTAGTTATGGGGAGGTATGTAGCGTCTACATTTGCATTATCGCACGGGCAAACTTCAGTGGTAATAATTTTTTCATACTGTTGGAGGAGCTGGGTTGAGTAGCTAGTGATGGGGTCCAGGGCCAAGGATGTCGGGAACGCTGGAGCGGCGCGCAATGTTAATGTCAGTGGGGATGTTTCATAGTTCAGGATACGGCGGTGGGCGTACGGGTGTAGGGTAGGTTTGCGTCATGCACGATCGTGTCCCACGTACGATCATGCGCGCTCACCTATTTATCCATATAACACGTGCGCCCACCTAACCAGCGTAGCGGCAGGGAGTAGGGTGTAAGGGTTGCGTGGGGTGGGGAGGGGAATGTATAATGCTTTAGGTATACAGCTACCCGTGTCAAATACTTGTCTTTTATAGTGGTCGCTGTGTTTTTAAGAAAATAACCTGTCGTGTAGGCGCTTCGTCCTTGGGATCTGGGATATGCGTCGGAACTCTGCTCGAAATGACGACGCACCTGAAGCACCTAACGATTATTTTTCGCAGCGCAAGGGACAAAAGACGAGACAAGTTCACAGACACGTCACACGAACCTCCCCAAGCTTCTACAGTATCCACTTAACGATGTTCCTCAAGGTCCTCTTTTTTCCGCCAACTTTTATAACACTTCCTTCGCAGTTCTCAAGAAAAAGCGGCGAAAACTCCTTCAGTCGACAAATAACAAATTAAAAACTGCTGAACCAAGTCGTCTGATGACAATACCTTTGCTTTTCATGATTGACGTGTGCAATGTTAAACTCGACTTTAACTTCAGTACTAATCTTAGGTTTAAATTTTAAACCTTAGCTTTAAATACTGCCGCGGCCGGAAGAAAACAGCAGACGAGAAACAAGTAATATTTCTTACCAACGGGAAAACAGAGACAGTGCCTTGCAACGGTCTTTTCTCTCCGCTGGTGACCAGCTGACAGGCTTTAAGCGGGAACTACGCATTTATTGGCTGCAGCCATCGCGCAGAACAAAGGTCCTTCAGAAGACATCCATAACACTTGACGTGCGCCCAACTTGATATTAGAACTGGCTTTATTGAAGAACGTCATGCACTGGTGTACTTTAATACCTTGTTAGGTGGCCACACTCTTGAAAACATGAAATAAGCCATCTTCTACTTCATGTGGCATACGCTAGACAATAGACAATGCACAATGGAAAATAGACATGTTTACTTCATGCAAGCAAACAGTTGTTGACTTGCATGAAATAAATGTTTGCTTCGCCTTTGCACCCTTAGTATTAGCCAACCCATATAGAAATCACCCACTGTGGAATTTACAATTGTTGGGAACAGCGATGAGTATTATACCCGCCCCGGTGGTGGTGGTGAAAAACATTTATAGTGCAATAAATATTTACAGAGAGGTGATTGGGGTAGGCCCTATTGGCCCTTTCCCCTAACAATACTAGGTGGAGCCCCTATTCCGGGGCCCCATTGGCAAGCGACGCCGCCCGCGTCCGGTGAACCAAGGCCTTTTGGGTCTTTAGGTCCTGAGAGCCGAGCAGGGCCACCTCCCAGTCCTCTCTGGTGGGGTTGGGGTTGGGTGGCTCAGTGGTTAAGGCGCTCGTCTACCGAGCTGGAGTACCCGGGTTCGAACCCGACCGAGGCGGCCACGTTTCGACGGAGGCGCAACGCAAAAAGGCGCATGTGTGCCGTGCGATGTCAGTGCACGTTAAAGATCCCTAGGTGGTCGAAATTTTTCCTGAGGCCTCCAATACGGCACCTCTTTCTATCCTTCTTTCACTCCACGTTCCTGTCTTCCCTTACGGCGTGGTTAAGGTGTCCACCGAGACATGTGAGACAGATGCTGTGTCATTTCCTTTCCTCAAAAAAAAAAAAAACCAATTAACCAAACCAATTTTATGAGTATTATACTAATATTGTTAAGATGAATTCTTGATAATTAAATCAGTACAACTGCCTTCGAAACGAACAACCTCACGGTCACAGGGTGTATTTGGTACTTCGCCCCGGAAACACTTCAGCGAAGAAATCAGTTATGATGTTCTAGGTATGCAGACAAGTGGCAACCATCTTTTTCATGTATTGGACTTCATTTCTTTGCAATATCCCCGTATTCTAGCAAAGCTCGTGCTATAAAAAGAACTGGCGCGTTCATTCTAGTCGTAAACTATACAGACGAGGAAGTTTTATTCGTTAGATGTGGAACATTCACATACTGTCGCGGTCACAATACTGTGGAACGTGGGAAAACGAGCCAAAACTGCTTCCTGCGCCACCTAATGGCACACCGCCGCTCTTTCGCTCCTTGCAGTGATTTCTGTATCGTCATTCCTACCTTACGTGTGCAGTACGTCGATCGGAACGGGCGCCAGGTGCCGCATCGGTATCTGGCAAGCATCTGCCGCTGATGGGTTAAGCAGATCGCGTGTCGTCTTTCGCGGCGCAGCGACTGTTGGTAGAGGGGGCGTGCAGTTATGTTCGCTCGGTTTATTCTCGGGGTCCTCGTAGGGGCTTGATCAGTAATTTTCAATGCGCAAGCACTTAACTAACCAGCTGAAAGTCTCCGAATGCCGGGATAACCAAACTGCTTCTGGTCGCGAAGAACGTTAATATATCAAGCCCTCTGCGAAAAATGCTCTTACGCTAAACATAGACGAAGAGGAAATGTGCGATTTATTTTGCGCGTGAAAGAAAACGTAAAAGCATAGTAATGCTCGGCAATAATTCTCTCAGTTGTGTTTCGCGTATCCAGCGCACTCCGAAGGTAGTGTCCCAGTGAACTTGGCGTCGAAGGCGCTTACTGGTTGCAGTTGATATGCGGAGTGGGTGGAGACTTCACAAGTCGCTGCTGTGGGGAACTGTTGCTCATAGTGCTAACGCAGTAAAACAAAGAATGAGTATTTGCAGACCCCTTTCCCTTTACGTTAAGTCGCTGCTACGTGAAAGGCGGAAACTATCTGCTGCACCCATCAGAGAGGCTGGGGCGGACGCTAGCCGGGTGTCGAAGCGCACCCTGGCGCCGGTAATCATTTGCATCCGCCGCGGGTAGCTTAGGAGTGAGGGTACAAATATATGCCTGCGAAGGAAGCACCAGTGGACGTGCGACGTTAGGTGACGCAGAACGCAGTTTCACCACTCTTTTCCACGTCCCACAATATTGTGATCGCGACAGTGCATTTCCATGATGTTATCATGAAAAGACATTTTGTAAATTTTAAAGTGTGCTTGGCGAAAGCCTTGTCGGCAACCTACCGCCGCTTTCCCGAACCGCTTGGCGCGTGGCGGGCTTCCCGCATGTGCGACTTTTATTGTCTTTGGCGACTGCGGTCGCTTTTTTGTAGTGTTCTAGAGCGCACTCTTTGGCGCCCGTTTCGCGGCGTCGCCGTCGCCGTGGTCCGTTTAGCTTTCATTGTGTTCATTGGCGTTGGCGTTGACGTTTTACACTCCGACCATTTTAAGGAAAGCAAGCGCGCATAACTGCCTCCCTGGATCAGTGGACGCCTGAATCGCGCTGTTGTGTTGTTGCGGCCGCAAGAGCCGTTGCCTAGCAACTGTCGCGGTGGACACCCAAACCGCACCGTACAGGAGGGGAGGAAGTGGGAGTGAAAGAAGAAAGACAAAGAGGGGCCGTAGTGAAGAAAATGAAAATTGTATTTGAGGAATTGAAATTACACAGTATCTGTCTCGCATATCTCGGTGGACACCCGTCATCCGTTTGTAGAGGAAGGGAGGAAGTGGGACTGAAAGAAGAAACAGGAAGAGGGCCCGTAATGAAGAAAATGAACTTGAGGAAATTACAGAAGAGGTTGCGTCGCTGCGCGGAGGGGAACCCACAGTTGGCACGATTGCAACGCAAGGACGGACACCGCGAGCATGAACGGACGCCGCGAGCATGAGCCATTAAAGGCTTTCGCCTTAAAATATAGAATTGTGGTTATCAAATTGGCACTCTTCCCTGCGAAGAGAGCCTAGAATAGGTCCCGCCTTCCACATAAGTATGCTCAAGATCTTGGGCGGCTGGAAAATACGGCGGCTAGCAACAGCCAACTCTCTTCCAGGGTCCAAAAGTCCTCATCTATAATACTTAGAAACAATCGCGGGGAGAACTTCCCAGGAAAATCAGAAAGGTTTCGCTTTACGTCTTGAAAGAGCTGCGCATTCGGCTGCGGCGCAGAATTTTCGACCCATCATATCTCAGCTGAAGCAATCTGTTTCCCGCGCAGGTGTTTGATAAACAATTGTGAAATATTAAGTGACACGAAAAAGCGAGACAAATAGCCGTTTATTCTTTCTTTTGGAGCTACTGTATGTTGTGCCCGCTGTGCCTTACCAACAATGCAGGTAGGATGACGGATATACCGCTGTCGCCAGCAAGGAAGTTCATCTTTATGTATCTTGGAAGCTTGAAAACCGGTACTAAGAAGTTAGAAAGTGCGGCCGTTTGCTAACTCTGATGTCGCGTTGCTACAATGTTACTGACTGACTGCTTGTTTCTAAACCTTTACTACCCTCTTAAAAGTATAGCTACTGAAAATAAGAGCTTACTGACATTTTATTAGCTATGAGTGATCATTAGTAAAGGTGAAAAATAGTGCGAAGGGAATACAAAATGCGGACAGGGTGACGCAGACAAGCACTACATCTAGCGCTTGTCTGGGTCTTCCTGACCGTCTGTTGTTCTTCATTTGTGCCATTTTTCATCAAGAACTGGGACCAACTCTATAAACTTTCTGGATAGCTAGAAACTTGTTAGTAACCGGTCCTTTAACTATTAAAACATATGGAACTCCATCAATATCCAACAGGTTGCCGGTCTGCTGACTATACATAAATTGGAACCTTATTTGTGTAGGTCTGTTGCTGTCGGCCTCACTGATGTCGGGCCTACTTTTGTTGGCCAGGCTTAGATGCTTGCTGGCCTCATCAGTCCGTGCTCATGAAGGTGCAGCCACTCTGAGACACGTGACCTTCACATTCATAGCCTTTCAGCATATGATCCTGTGTACTTCTGTGCACATGCCTGAAACAGTTATAATTACGAGAGCCTTACATGAACAGCTTTATTGTGGTTTTACATCTGTATGCGTGGCAGGCCCCCATGTTCTTGCACACTGCTTCCATCTGGAACTTCAACTGGTTCGTACTAGTGTTACCCACGTAAAGGCGAAACCGAGCAGAAACAAATCAAATAATAACAGAAAGAATGTGTTTTCACCAGCATTAAGGCAGGTGTTTTCACCAACATTTAGAAGGAATGTCAAAAATTCGCACGGCGCCAAACGCGGCCGCATCGCGATAGGTCATCCGTCGTATGACGTTTCCAAACGGTCACAGCACACAGCTTTTTGTTTATTTTTTTGCACTCCTGTTTGCTGTATTGGTGTTGGCATACCTTCATGTTTCACCAACACAGTCCTAATAGGGATTCTATTGGTGTTGTTGGCTTTCTGGCTCGTTTGCCAATCAAGCCAATGTGTTGGTGTTGGCTTACTGGCTTGTTCCACAGAGTGCCAATAACGATTCCTGTTTGTCATTCAAGAACGAACAAGGAGAGACTATTTTCCATTGTAGAGAGAGTTTGGTCAGATGGTTCTTGATAATCACAAAGTGAACAAGGGAGGGAAAACCACAGGGTGCTTGCCAGCGTTTCGACAAAAGGCCTTCTCGTCGTCTGGGCAAAGCGTTCATCATTGGCGGGGTTTAAATAGGCTCATTCCTCCGAGGGGGAAGACCTCGTGAAGGGGAGGAGGTTGAGAAGTGGGAGTTTATTTATTTATTTATTTATTTATTTATTTATTTATTTATTTATTTATTTATTTATTTATTTCAGGTTACTTCATGGGCCTTGGAGGGCATTAGAGAAGGCAGTGAGCGGTTACAAATACGTACAGAATATATACACAACGGGTTATTTAAAAAAATAGCTAACGCGCGTATTTAGCAGCATCATTACACAAGATTTCGAAGTGAAGAGAATACAAGTAAACAATATTGCAAAGAAGTATGAAGCGCGAAAAAACTTTAGGTTTGAGAAACAAAAGTATACAAAGTAGTGTTAAGGCATAAGGTCATTTAGAAATACTCATAACACAAGCTATAATACAAAGCAATGACAACACAGTTAGCAACAGTAAGCGGCAAAAATAACGAAAATGCATGTTTAAAATTGGCGAAATCACTGTATACAGGATAGCAACGTGAAAATAAATGAAATGACCATTTTATCTAATCTACTACAAAATGATCCCGCAACCGTTTTTTAAATTCTTCAATGTTGTTAGTAGTAAGTAAGGCTGCAGGTAGGTGGTTCCACTCCGATGACGTCCTGGGAATGAAAGATGCCAAGCAAGCAGTAGTGCGGCAAAGTGGGATGCCGACCTTGTGCGGATGATCAACGCGTGATGAAATGTATGTAGGTGGAATGAACAGTGCTCTTTTTAGGTATTCGTTCGTGTGAAAAATTTTAAAGAAAAGAGTTGTGTTAGGATGGGGAGGGTGAATATTGTAAAGGCATGATGGCTACTGAAGCTGATTAACAGGTTGACCTGCAAGACTGCAAAAAGACATAGGCCAGCTCAGCAGAAAGGAATCCGGGGATGTTGAGCGTGGAGAGATAGAGGGCGCGCGGGCTTGTAAAGCTGTGTGTCCGGCTGCAACAGGTGGCTTGGTATGACTGGCAGTGTTGACGTGAAAAACTCAGATAAGGTATTAGTCAGCATGGCGGAACGAGATACCAGAAAAAATATCGTAAGGAGAAAGGGAAACTAGAGAAAGCATCAAAGGAAGGGGGGGGGGGGGGGTTGGAAAGCAATGCGGTAGTCAAGTGTTCCTGAGTAGTGATCGCAAGAGAAATAGGGCACGTGGTAAAGATAAATTTGAACAAAGACAGAAAATAAAATTTGTCATTGAGGGGGTAAAGGACGGATCGGGGCGGAAGGGTAGGGTGAAAGAAACGATGAACCGGTGATATGAAGTGCTGGGAAATGCTCGGAGGACGTGAAATATCTTTTTAAAGAATACACCAGTGCAGGAGTGTGCCTGAGAGATTCTAAGTTTCCTCTGGATATGCTAATCCCTGCGGGTTGTAAGGTTCAAATTTGTGGATTAGAAATTCCCCTCTGTATTTTCTGTTCCTTGCAGATTTGAAGCCTGGCTGGAGAATGAATAGTTTAAGCTCATCTAAGTTGTGACCGCGTTGATTAAAGTGTTCCGTCACTGCCTTCTGTAGGTTCCTTGATGTGTCAATGACTATTTAGTCTGGCGCTCCTTGATTGCCCGGTTTCTCCGATATATTGCTTCTGACAAGAGTAGAACTGAAGCATGTAGCTAACATTGGGCTACGCGCACTTAAAACTAGCATTTATAATCAAGGTGAAGTCGTTTTCCTGGCTTCTAACAGTAGTAGTACCGCTTTCTAAATTCTTGCCAATCTTGCATCTAGGTCGAGAGCATGGACTCACTGTTGGGAAATACACACACTGCGCTGCTTGTGTCTTTTCTTCTCTGTTCCGTTTTCGGCAGTCCTGTTTTTAAATAGTTATGAATAACCACCAGCACAATGTGCCGTTCAGAAGATATTAAAGTACGGCCATGACAATTTCGGTTGTTTCAGTACTGTGAACAAAACTTTGCCAACAGTGTGCCATCAGTAGACAGCTCCTGCCAGGGTACTCGGCGCCCCCTCGACTAAGGTAAGAGTGCGCTGCAATCTTATAAGCTCGGTTCGGGCATGCGCACTTACACGCTGCGGCCTCGAAGGCGCTCGAATTGCTGCTTACAAGCAGCCATGGAAATTACGGGTAGTCTAGGCAGCCATTCAGACTGTGCAATTTTCCTCCGTGCAAACAGGCCTTGGTCGCAAGCGCAGGATGAGAGGGGCGAGAGCGGGGCAATCAGTGCATTTGGAGGAAACGGTTCCTTACGACCACCGTCGAGCCTTCTCAAAGCACGAGATTTGCAACTACTGCTGCTGCAATAGTTCTGACACGTCCGCGCTTTCCACCATACCTCCTTAAAGATGCTGATAAAAGGCTGTTCTACAATCAGAACTGGGCCCCAACGTGCCGCTGCCATCTGCCAATCCTGCTTTCCCACCCCACCCCCACCCCACCCGAGCGGACTGGGAGGCTGCCTTGCTCGGCTGCTCAACTCTCCAGGACCAACGAGCCCTGGTGACAAGAGCCCGGGCCGCCGCGGAGGCCGCAGGGGTCCCGGACTAGGGATCCCTCCCTTCAGGCAGGGTCCAAGCAATATCTCTCTTGTATATAGTATAAATATATGTTTTACACCACCACCATCCCAACAGCGCTTTCGCACTAACATTTCTCCATTGTTCGATAACTGCTGCTTTTGAGACACAGCTTGGGTTCCGGTGCAAACGCTTAGGTTATATCGCGAAAATATATAGAACGCAAAGAAAATGGTTCTATCTGGCGTCTTCTTTCGCGCTCTCCTTCCATTACAACCTTACCATATTGAAGTTGTAATGACTACTGCATTAGGTTGTCGACTGTACAGGAGCCAAGCTGTTGACACGCCAGTCGTGTCGAGCTTCGTTAAGCTCTAGGTGCCGAGGTAATATACCACCAAAGTCTGCAAAGGGCCCTTTTCTAACCTGGTCATAAGTATGCAATGTTTGGGAACTCTGCGGAATCTTGTGAATGCACCATTTCTTGCGGGTAGTGCACTGAAGAACAGTGCGCTATCAGTAGAAAAAGTAACTGGCCCACGCCACCGACTGCCTTCTTTCGCGTGCTGATAGGGCTGCGATATGTGCCGGTGAGGCGCCTGGTTTCGAGGTGACGCTAGGCGCAGGAACATCTCTTTTATTCTCGCCGGCATGTAGTTCCCTCGCTACCACCTGAGGTACTCCGACACCATACTCGGGGACAAGTTTCCTTGTCAATAGAGGTGAGGCAAGGCAGGAAAGTGAGAGAGACGGGTCTTTGTCCTCGTGCCGTGGGGGGCGATTTTTTGTTGTCCGGGCTAGGGCTACGAAGGGGTGAAGGAGGGAAAGTGGAGAAAATTTGCAGGGTAGCTAGTATTGAGGTGTACGCTCCCCACTGAACAGCAGGGATAAGAAACTGTCTCCTTTCCTGTCTAGCCCCTGTAGCATTGTCAAAAAAGTTGTCCGCGAGTTTAGCGTGAAATGGTAGGTGACTGCCAAATGCGTCCGTGAGATGTGATCAACCACTACGTCATAAGAACCCGTCGACGCCATTGCCTAGAGGGCCTCCTCTCAGAGGTCTTCGCCATTGCCTTCTTGTCCGGTATACTACAGGAGTGGATTTACCGCAGAGCACCGCCGGACGAGATTTCGGCTTAGTGGCTCACCGGAACGATAAAGAGGTGCAGGTCGTGCGTTACTCTCCTGACGTGGCTTCAGCCGTCCCAATCAATCAGCCCTCAGGCATATTTCATTGTCCGTAACTTTGAAACGGTCTTCGTAACTGACTCTGGCCGTCTTATGAATCTCTGAAACCGTGCTCATGATTGAATAAACCGTTACTGCGCTGCTCGAGGTCACGTCGTAGCTTGAATCGGTATGGGTTCGGTTGAGATGTGGTCCCACGGTCGTCATCATTGGCGTTATTTACCGTCCTCCGGACACGAATTCTTCATTCTCAAGTCATTTTTATAATTTACTAAGCGATCTTACTTGTCATTTTCCGAATTCAAGCTTACTTTTACTTGGTGTCTTTAACTTTCCGCCTATTAACTGGTCGTCATTAACAGCTCCTGCCAATGATCCTGAAGCTCAGGCTTTCCTTCAGTCCTGTCCCGATTTCTCTTTGCAACAACTTATTTCTGAACCTACGCGTTGTTCCGCCACTACAGCCAATATTCTCGATCTTATCCTGACAAATAATCCTTACCTTTGGTCCAACACTGCGCACTTAGAAGGCCTTTCTGACTATTCCGTAATCACGCGAAACCCGAATTTTGTGCCCCATAAAAAAGCAACTCGTACTAAACAAATAAGGTGCTACAACCGAGCAAACTTCGGTGAAATAAACGCTCAGTTGTCAGTCTTTGCTGATCATTTTCTTCACGATTTTTCGGCACGCTCCGTGGAACTGAACTGGAACCTGTTCACCGTGAAACTTGCTACTCTCATTGACAGATTCATACCCGTCATCAGTATCCCATGCACTAACACAGCGCCTTGGTTTAATAGTCATCTACGTCGCCTTAATAACAAAAAAAAAGCGCCTTTACAGACAGGCCGACAAGAACAGACACTCCGAATCTTGGCAACGGTACAAACTATGTGATAAGGAATATCAGTCTGAGTTGATATTTGCACGTAGGCACTTCTTCACTCACGATCTACCGGCAGTGCTAAAAAATAATCCATGGAAGTTCCGGCAGATAATAAACCCCTCCAATCATCCCGACATTACTCTTACCAACGCGGAAGGCAGCAGTGTTCCAGTGACCGAATGCGCCGAACTTTTCAATAACTCATTCACATCAGTTTTTACCCGTGAAGATCTCCCCCTACCTCCTTTTTCTATCAGCACTTCTAATACGTCAATCCCCGAAATATGTATCAGTGAGACAGGTATCTTATCCTTACTAGGGAAGCTTAAAACAACACCAGCATCAGATAACCTCGGCTTTAATAACAAAATACTCAAAAATTCATCTGATGGTATTCATCGCATCTTGTCCGCTGGACTGGCGCCAAGCTAAAATTGTGCCAATTTTCAAGTCTGGCGATCATTCCTCACCACTAAATTACCGACCCATTTCACTAACTAGCACTGTTTGCAAAGTTCTTGAACACGTAATTCACTCGCAGGTAATTAACTATCCTGAAGAACATTCCGTCGAGAACCAGCATGTTAGTAACTGTGGAGTGCGATGCCAGCGCCGGCATCCATGGCATCGCTGAAGCCAACAGGTCGCTTCTCCTGGGTCGGCAAGTGTGTGTAGCTCGCGGGCTTATAGAACTGAACAACAAGCGAGCCGAGCTTTTGCTAACAAATTTCTGTTGTGAACCCCAACCTTTAGCGGCCAACACAACGATTGCTTATTTTGAAGAACTCGGGGAATGCGCCGGAGAGTACGCGCTGACGGGGACTACGAAATCAGTAGAATCAACGAATGCTCCTGTTAAACTCGACGTGAGTCCGAATCTCCTGCCTAGTGAAAACCGTAACCTGCAGATTGTCCTTGACTCTTTCCGGGACTGTTTTGCGTCAACCTCCACAGTTAGACAAACGCCGATAACAAAACATCGAATTATAGTCGACGAAAGCCAGAGACCATTACGCCAGTCACCGTACCGGGTATCTTCAAAGGAACGAGACTCAATTCGAAAGCAAGTTCAAGAAATGCTCCAGGACGACGTGATACAGCCATTGAAGAGCCCGTCCCCTGTGGTCCTAGTAGCAAAGAAAGATGGGACCCTACGGTTTTGTGTTGATTATCGACGTCTGAACAAAGCAACTAAGAAAGACCTTTATCCTTTGCCGCGCATTGATGACTCCCTAGACCGCCTGCGCCACGCCAAATATTTTTCATCACTCGATTTACGCAGCGGCTACTGGCAAATAGAGGTGGACGAACGGGACCGGGAGAAGTCCGCATTTATTACCCCGGACGGTTTGTACGAATTCAGGCTGCTCCCCTTCGGTCTATGCTCAGCTCCGGCAACTTTCCAACGGATGATGGACACTGTGCTTTCTGACCTCAAATGGCAGTCCTGCCTCGTGTACCTGGATTATGTTGTCATCTTCTCCTACACTTTCGAAGAACACCTCAGCCGATTACGCTCTGTTTTCGAAGCTATCCGTTCAGCTGGTTTCTCCCTTAAGCCAGAAAAAATGTGACCGCTTTCCAGGAGCTGAAGTGTTTGGGCTACATTGTGAGCGCCAAGGGCGTTAGCCCAGACCCCGACAAGACTGCCGCCGTCGCTGCTTTTCCCATTCCTGCTGACAAGCGAAGTGTGCGCTTCAGGGCGACTCGCACGCTGGAGCCTCCGACTGCAAGAATTTGATGTCTCCATCGTGTATAAATCAGGGCAAAAGCACAGTGATGCAGATTGTTTGTCTCGTGCCCCACTTCCAACCAACAGCGCGGACCTCGACGACGATTCCCTTTTCCTTGGGGTCATCTCCGCGTCCGCCCTGGCTCAACGCCAACGAGACGACACTGAATTACGGTCCCTGATTGACTATCTCGAAGGAAGCGCTCGGACTCCGCCCGCATCTTCTCACGCGGCCTGTGATCATTCTGTTTACGGTACGGTATCCTGTACAAAAATAACTATGGGCCGACGGAGGCTGTCTATCTGCTCGTTATACCTAATACCTTTCGCGACGAAGTCTTGCAGGCGTGCCACGATGACCCTTCCTCTGGTCACCTTGGTTTCTCCCGAACTTTGGCGCGAATACGGCAAAAGTATTACTGGCCCAAGCTCGCGGTGGTTGTGAAACGCTACGTCCGAACTTGTCGCGAGTGTCAACGTCGCAAGACGCCGTCGACTAAGCCGGCCGGACTACTGCAGCCTATTGATCCACCACACGTTCCTTTCTACCAAGTCGGCATGGATTTAGTCGGCCCCTTTCCGGAGTCTTCGCTGGATAACCGGTACATTGTGGCCGCCACCGACTACCTAAGTCGATACTGTGAGACGAAAGTTCCTCCCCATGGAACAGCTGCGGAAATTGCCGCCTTCTTCATACACAACATCGTGCTACGTCTGGGCGCACCCACGGGCGCTATAACTGACAGAGGGACGGCCTTTACCTCGGCGCTGACAGAGGAAGTTATGCGACTGAGCGGCACCAGCCACCGACGAACAACAGCTTATCACCCGCAAACTAATGGACTCACTGAGCGCCTAAATAAGACGATCGCCGACATGATTGCCATGTATGCCGACGACGACCATCGCAACTGGGATGCAGTACTCCCTTAGGTTACATTCGCATATAACACTGCGCTGCAAGAGACGACTCACTTCACACCGTTTCGCTTAGTCCACGGTCGCAAAGCCATGACTATGCTCGACGCAATGCTTCTTCCTAGTAGTGTAAACTCCGCTGTCATCGGGGCCGACCGCTTTGTTCACGAAGCCGAGGCCGCCCGTCAACTTGCTCAGCAACATGTCCGGCATCAACAAGCAAAAGACGCTCACCGTTACAACCATCGCCACAGGGATGTCACTTACCAGCCCGGAGAAAACGTTTGGGTATGGTGCCCAATCCGCCAACGAGGGCGCTCTGAAAAGCTGCTTCGGTGGTACTTTGGCCCCTATAAAGTGATAAGCCAACTCGGCGAGGTAAACTATGAAGTTCTCCCTCAAGGAACTGCTCGTTCCTCTAGACGACCCACGCCCGAAATTGTGCATGTCGCACGAATGAAGCCCTACCACGCCCGCTAGCAGCTCACTCGTCTCTACCTGCGGGCGCCGAAGACTAAGGTGTTCAGCGTGCGCACCCGTCGAGATGGTGGTCGGCCAGGACCGCCTCATGGAATCCCACACTGGCCCTGCTGTCCAACCACTACACGCTGCAGCTTGACTACTTCGTCGGACAAGAGTACCCACGCCTCGGTTTCGGGAACGCGCAACGACCGCGTGCTGCTCGAACTGGAAGTAGCAAATGCCCAGACGATTGAGAGCTGTCTCTCCCTCCTCGCATACGACATCAAGACGGCCGATACAGTGGATTCCGCGCCCGTCGACGATAACTGCTACATGCACCAGGACTACTGCGCCTCTGCACGGGCACTCCATGATCAGCAGCTGTTCGTGTGCCAAAATCCCGTGCCCGGGGGAGCGGCCGTCGGTGCACACGACCTGCCGCGCCGAGGGCGGCGCTTTCCAGAGGGGGGGAGCAATGCCACATTCCTGGGCACTCTCGTGGCGCCGTCTCCCGGCCGAACTGCCTTAACCGCTATTCTGGCTAGCCTTAACCATGGTGGCGGGCAGTGTCTTCTGTGTCTTCGCCTCGGGAGTCCGCTGCTGCCGGGCGCTTCACAGTAAAACGTGTCCTGGCCGTCCCGACTGTCTAGCCGTGACAACATTATCTTTAAATATCAACATGGGTTCCGCAAAGGCTACTCATGCGAAACGCAACTTGCCGGATTCATTCAAGACATACATTCATCGATTGATGCTGGCATTCAAGTCGGTTCCATGTTTCTTTGTTTTTCCAAAGCTTTGGGCAGGGTACCTCACAACCGGTTATTAATGAAACTAGCACTGCTTAATATTCACCCTCTTGTCATTGCATGGGCTAAAGATTTTCTCTTTTCCAGGTCTCAGTTTACAACTGCTAATAACCACAATTCGTCTTTCAGCCAAGTACACTCTGGCGTACAACAAGGAAGTGTGCTTGGCCCCTTACTTTTCCTAATATTTTTCATCGATTTACCAGGATTCCATTTCTTCCCATACCAGAATTTTTGCTGATGATTGTGTAATTTATCGCTAAATTTATTCTAACACCGATTGCCAATCTCTTCAATCTGACCTGGATTCAAGAACAGCATTGTGCTCAACCTGGCTTATGCAACTTAATCTTCCTAAAACAAAATTGATGTCTTTTACTAACCGAATGTCTCGAATTCAAACAGCATACTCCATAAACAATAGCTCAATCGAGCTAGTCACCACGTATAAATACGTCGGACTTCACCTTCATTCAGACCTAACATGAAACCACCATATTAACCTTATGCTTGCATCTGCTAATCGGTCATTAGGTTTCTTAAAACATAACCTAAAGCATGCTCCTCCTCACCTCCGTGCCCATGCCTATACCACTCTAATTCGACCTAAAATTGAATATGCCTCGGCTATTTGGGACCCTTACCAATCTTACCTAATAAATAACATTGAATCATTGCAGAACCGCGCAGTTCGTTTTATTTACTCCGATTATTCACGTAATACCAGCATCACAGCCTTGAAGAAACGCGCAGGTCTCAATGATTTATGTCTCCGCCGCAAAGTTGCACGGCTATCACTTTTTCATAAACAGTATCATCATGCATCACTTCATAACGACTTTTTTTCTTTGCCTCCTTCGATTTTTGACCGCCGCGATCATCCCTTTAAAGTTAGGCGTTTCAAGTGCGGAACATTTAACTATGCGTATTCATTCTTACCACGCACAATATCTGACTGGAACACTTTGCCTTCACATATCGCAACCACCACTGACTCTGATAAATATTTTAATCTTATATCTTCAATAACTACTGCTTAACTCTTTGCGTACATTGTCATTTTATTTGTTCATGGCTTCCTTTTTTGCAGGGTATGTTACTAAAATTATTCTTGAATTAGTGTTCTGTTTGTATCATTTTAATACCGTAGTAATTTTTGCTCTTTTCAGCGCTGCCGTACTTTAGATTATCTTGCTTATTTATGCCATACTAAGTGTTTTATGTGTCATGCTAAGTGTGTTATTTGTGATTTTGTTGTTTTATATTTGTGATTTTGTTTCATTTCGATCAATTGCCTGTACGCCCCCCCCCCCCCCCCCTATGTAATACCCTCTCGAGGGCCTTTAGGGGTATTTTGTATAAATAAATATAAATTAACAAAGACACGGACTAAACACGTGTAAGGATCAGGACAAGCGCAGCTCCTCGTCCTTCTGCGCCTGTCCTGTTCCTTCATCATCATCATCAGCGTAACTACGCCCACTGAAGGGCAAAGGCATCTCCCATGTCTCTCCTATTAACCCTGCCTTTGCCAGCTGCGGCGACCGTATCCCCGCAAACTTCTTGATCTCATCCGCCCACCTAACTTTCTGCCGCCCCTGCTACGCTTGCCTTTTCTAAGAATCCAGCTCATTACTCTTAAAGATTATCTGTTATTTTGTCTTCGCATTACATTCCCTGCCCAAGCCTTCTTCCGTGTGTTTGTTGTGCGCAGTAACGGTTTATTCAGTCATGAGCGAGTACCAACTATCCCAACTTGCTGGCCTATTACAGAATGAAACCGCGTTTGGAAGTGCAACCCGAAAAGTGAAACTGAGTCTGATATTAACTACAATGTCATTGTGCCGGCCTGTTTAAACGCTAGCGTGAAAAAAAAAAGAGTTTTCTAATATAAATAATGCAAGAGTAATGCATGCATCATCAGTTCAGTCATATTTGAATTATAGACAAATTATTGTTCGAATAAGGCGCGATTACACCCCGGAATTGTCTGCGTACAGTAGCCGTATTGCAGCAAAAGCTCTTATCCCCATCCGACCTACAAAAAACTTACCCGAATTTCTAATTTCTTTGTTTAACTATTTTCTTTAGGGTCTTCGGATTTAATGCCTAGAATGAAAAAAACTAAACCCTTGACATGAGACATAAACCCCAACAAATGTGTGGCTTGGTCTTTTAATGATGGAACTGCCACCGCAGATGAGGTCGATGCACCAAATTGCACGAAACCTAGGCTGATGTATAAACGGTAAAGGTAAAGTTTTTTTCTCATGGTCAAACGCAAGCATACCACACATTTCCCTTCTTCCTCACACACCCTTAGCAAATTTGAAGAGAACATAATCAGGCGACCACAAACTAATACTCTGCCCAGTCCCTACTTAATGAGTAAATGGCATCTAGACACACTCGATCCGTCCTGCCCCTTCTGTGGATCAGGTGGCACACTCTTGCAGACAGTCTGGGAATGTCAAGAGAACCCAGACTTGGACAGCAATCTCCATCCGACTTATGAGCACTGGGAGGCAACTGTGCATAGCCACAGTCCCCTCGTTCAGAAATCATTGGTGGAGAGGGGCCAGATTATAATGGCCATCAATGGGTTCTACTTAACCCTCAAGTATTCATGCTCTTAATACATGTTTTTCCTCCTCCTCCTCGCAGCATGCATGGGTCCCTGATCGCCATCCAGGAAATCTTCAAGCATTTGCCCTTTTGATGGAGTGGTCAGAGGCCCTTTTTCGATGTCTTCCCGAGCTAGTTTGAGAGGTCCATTTTTTTAAACCCTCACAAATGGGTGAGTTGGGTAAAGGTATTTTATTTTCTAGACGAGCACATTTTAGTACGCTGGGTAATAGGAGCCTTTACTGGCTGAGCTACAGGGTACAGTCCACTGTCACGTGGCAGGATACAACCCTTGTGAAACAACAGGATGCAACCTGGGGGCTATACATGTCCAAAGTTGGATTTTTTTTGGCATTACAGGCTATCTTCAGGCGCGGAATCTAAAGCGTTTTCTTTTTAAATAGGTAATATAGCATAGTAAAAAACAGCGCGAAAGGGACGGAAGACAAAGATGAAGGAAACCACACGGACGAGCGCTGACTCACAACTATTTTTTATTCAGAAAAAACAGATATTTATAGTTAAAAAGTCACATGACCTGACGTCACTCGCGCACATGCCCAGACTACCAACAGTCTAAGAACTACATCATGTGTCAAGATTAAAACCTTACAACGCGATTTCAGAACACTGTGATTAACCGAAAAAACACGATACAGCCAGAAAAAAAAACCAAACAAAGCCACTAAAAAACAAAGCACAAATCACGTGTTGTCAAGAAATGCGACCTCTTTATCGACCATCAATAAGGAAGGCTGACTGACGCATTCACCCCGTCTTTTCCGAATATGATATGCCTCAATGAGCTCCCTTGTCGTCTTATCTCTATGGCGGAATAAAATACGTATGTGCGCGACTAAAGGTCTGCATCCTTTTTTATTTTCAAGCTTGCAAGCTTTGCAGTGCTCTTTTAGATGCGAATAGTTTGAATCTGATAGTGAACGAAGATGCTCCCTAAGTCGAATATTTATACATCGGCCGGTCTGTCCTATATATACTCTTTTACATGAAAGAGGAAGTTCATACACAACTGAACATGCGCACTCTACACACCTTGATCTATGGGAAACCAAACAACGAAATGGGCTAATTCTTGATATATTGTCATGGCGGTTCCCTATCATGCGACAAAGCCCCCCCAACTTGTGTGGCGCAGAAAAATGAACGTATACCAACTCGCCCAACTTTCCATTCTAATATAGCATAGCATGCCCAACGCTGTTATATGTGTCGGCTGCAGACTATGTACCATGTAGAGAGAATGTAGTAAATTTCCCTTTTCAGCAAAAATTAAGCCCTGAGGGTTATCGACGATGATGGACTGTAAACCAAGAAATACGGTACTTTTCCGGCAGATCGTACATTTCTCCTGTCATTCAAAACTTTCTCTACTATTCAGGACTTGCGGTACCAGCATTCCGGATCTGTGCCACAGTTCGATCCGGCGGGCCCTCTCAGCGGAATACTGCTCGTAGAAAAAAGGCAACAGTCTTTGATATATGTGGTGTATGGTTTATGGGGGATTTACGTCCCAAAGCACCTCAGGCTATGAGGGACGCCGTAGTGGAGGGCTCCGGAAATTTCGACCACGCGGGGTTCCTTAACGTGCACTGACATCGCACAGCACACGGGCCTCTAGAATTTCGCCTTCATCGAAATACAGCCGCAACGGCCAGGATCGAACCCCCGTCTTTCTTTTGGGCCAAACGCACCTGCGGGCCGCTATGAGTGGTAACCAATAAATGATACTGTATATGGCTGCTCAAGTAGTTTTCACAACGAGGCATTCGTTCTATATCAGCGAAGACATTTCTGCGAGCGCCTGTTCATCTCGCGAAGCAAATTTGTCATGACTTTTTGTCGTCTGAGTGTAGGCACTATTGAACTGTCTAAAATATGAAGGAGTGGGTGCTGTGTCTTATAAAAAGCAAACAAATAAAAATAAACAATCCATTGCAACCTTCCCCGTATTTTTTCTCGGAACGCTACGGGCCGCCTTTGCGTAAACAATTATTTAGTGAACTTGTCGAGCATCTGACAAACACGGAAATGACTAATGGTTGCTTCCAAATGTGTTTTCACAAAGGGGCACCAACAAAGCCACACAGCTTCTGCTTTGTTGTCACAATTTCAGGATGGATTTCATGCTGCAAAACAACAACTGTAGCTTCAGTATGTGGATGAAAATGTTTATCGCTGACAGCAACAAGCCATGCACTATCGGGGAGAAAAGTGGTATGCTCCACGCGGCGGGAGCCGGAGCAACGGAAAACTGCTCTTCAACGCCATCTACAGGCGGCATCTGGGATCGAGACAGCCAATGCGTGATCTTTATTATCAGCAGGCTTGTCGCTTGGCTCGTTTCAATGTTTCGTTCTTTAGCTCGCCAAAATGCCGCAGTTTTCCGTTGCTCCGGCTCCCGCCGCGTGGAGTGTACCACTTTGGTCCCCGATAGAACGTGATAAAGTGTTCAAATACCAAATACGGGTGAGGTGGCACAGTCTCTCCCCTGCTCTTCACCCTGTGCTTACAAGAGGCACGAAGACGGTTGAAAATTTGGAAATTAAAGTTAATCTAGAACAGCTAAGCAATTTGGGGAGTAAAAGTGCTCAAGGGAATGCAGTGAGTGGTCTCCAACCAAACACACATTGTAGCAGCAGTAGTACAACATATTTATTCATTTAAATGCGTAAGGAAGGAAATAAGGGGATACTTTGTTTTAAGTTCACGGTGGGCTTCATTACAGACTGGACATATCTTTGCAGCGATCTCTTCGTCCCTGCCTGTCGCACGGAGTTGTACCTCCGGGTCTGAGTTGGACAATGCAGACTCCCACTGGTCTAGGTTGGAGAGTCGCAAATGCTTCTCGGGTCAGTCCGAGGGAGATTCTTAATGCAGTCCCGCGCTTAATGCAGTCCGATGTGAATTCCTCTGTGGCGAATTTGGAATACATGTACGGATCAATAAAGGATTCTGTTTGCTATTGCCTCCAGACTACTCCTTGCCTTTTCTTGATCGGGGGGTGGGGATTTGGGTCTATTGTTCCTACAGTGGAAAGTAAGTTCACTCTGAGAGACTCTCTCATATTGATCTCTCTCTCTGTCTAGCCGATGGAAGATCCGAGTCACCCTTGGCTCGGTTCTCGGGTATATTGGTTGGCTTTTCCGGTTCCCTCACTGCCGGAGTGAGCTGGAGCCCATACCAGTGTAATTGGCCAAATTTTGTCGTGTTAACTGGGGTAGAATTTTCAATATTGCTCCGAATATTTGTAGCATTTGTTCATTCTTCAAAGCTGCCGGCACACCGCTTTATCGCTTTGTTTGTGATGCAAGATGTGCCTAGATTTATCTCGATTGGTCGCGTCCAGGCGGAGCCGATTCTACGTTGTTCCAGAATGTTCTAGTAAGTTTCCAAGCTCTATCTCATAAGTTCGCTATCAGCTTTAAAAAGAGCATGGCCGAGAGCGGCTGGCATTCTGTTCGACGACCGCCGAGCACGCTCGTTGCTACGCCGCCGCCGGGTCATTCAGTTCTTTGCGGGCGCAACGGCAGCGGCAGCTGAGAGGCACTTCTGGCAAGAAATTTGCTCGTATGACAGTTGTTACTTCTGCCAGCAACTCGGTATTGTTCAACGACCCTAAAAAGGATGTTTTTCCCATGCACTTCTCTATGCCAGGCCTTACTGTTTACGTGCACAACAATCTTACTGTAGCTCATTTTTATGACGCCGGCGGACCGAATACAGGCTGGCCGGCCGGCCTGCAGGCTCGGTGATGTCACTTTCTCACCAGTAAAGACAAAAGAGCCATGCTATCCGAAAGGCTGCCTGTTATATTCGAGCAACGACAGCATGCCCAGCTTTCGGCAACGACGCCGCCTGCGGGCGCACCGGACGATGAGCTGCAAGGCTAGCTGGCTGCCCTGGTGGTCGCTAAGCCTAGCTAAGTCAAGAGTTTGACGGGAGCCCGTTTGGTCGGGATAGAAAATGACAAAAAATAAAAGGCATCGACCAAAAGAAAGATGAAATGACGTTTCGGCTCCCACACGGGAGCCTCGTTCCCAATGAAGGCGAAGTGGAAATTGTTGCCTTCTGGGCCAGGCAACCTGGCCCAGACACCTTGCGTATACTTGGGGTAGATTGCCATCAGAGAGGGTCAGCGTACCTTTTGTCGTTTCGATAATCAGCGACTCGAGATAGAGCCGCAATGTTTTGGTTCTTTTCTTTTGCAACAAGGACACGTGCCTGTTGAGTGTTTTAGATTTCAGGAAGGCATTTGATTCAGTTAAACATGATATTTTATTTTATAAGCTACCGTTTTATGGCATTCGAGGAGTTGCCTTAAATCTGATCCGTACTTATCTTTCCGGTCGCGTTCAGTATACATGTTTGAATGGTCATCAATCACAACCTGGGCAATTAGTATACGGTGTCCCACAAGGGTCTATTTTGGGTCCAGTGTTTTTCATTCTTTATATCAACGATATAATAGCCATCCCTCGAACTCCCACAATAATTTTATATGCAGATGATACCAGTGTGTTTTTTTCTGGCATGCATCTTAGTAATATTCAGGCTGAGGCAAATGCATGGTTACAAGAATTGTCTTTATGGTTGAATATAAATAAACTAGAGTTAAATGTTAATAAAACAAAGCTTATTGTATTTAAGGCACGTAACAAGCCTGATAACAGTGAAATTAATCTTACATTCAAAAATAGCGTAATTGAGCGTGTTTCTTCCTACAAATTTTTAGGCATAATCTTTGAAGAACACTTGAGTTGGACCCTGCATATTAATAAGATTCATGCCAGCATATCAAGGTCATTATGTGTATTATATAAACTTCGAGACCTTGTTCCGAAATGGCTGAAGTGGCAGTTATATTATACCCTAATTCAATCACATCTTCATTATTGTTTACTTGTTTGGGGATCTACAACGAAAACTAACCTCACGAGGCTGATAACATTACAGAAAAAAGCAATACGATATGTCGAAAACCTTGCATACAATGATCATACAGGTTTGTACTTCTCTAAGCATTCTATTCTAAAAGTCAATGAATTATTTGAGTTGAAACTGCTTTCTTATGTGTTTAACGATTTCAAACATCATCCCACTAAATATGTTCAATTAAACTCTAGTAGTGACGCGCCTTATAAATTAAGGCACGTCAGTTACAGAGTACCATTCGTAAGGACTAACTATGGAACCGAAATGCTTTCATATTTAATTCCCAGTCTTCTAAATAAACATACACAGGCCATAGAAATTATTCAGAAATCTGTTTCCCAAAAGTCATTCAATAGAAATGCTAAAGCTTACCTCCTTTCTCGCCCGAATGATTAAAATTCTTGATGTCCCTGTTTTTCCGTCAACTCTTTGAATTCTCGTGTTTTTCTTGTTGTGATGTGCCTTGTAAATATTTACTTTACTTTAATTATGTCATTGCAAAAGTATGCACCTTCCTCCTACTTTTTTTTACCTTGTATAATTATGTGTTGTTTTTTGTAATGAGAGTGTATGAAGCTTCTTTTGCCGCTTGTTCTGAGCATTGTGTCGGGTGCTTGGGCCCCGTCAGGCAGAGTGCATCTGCCTTTTGCCCCTGTATCCGAGACCTTGTTGTCTGAAATAAAGATCTATCTATCTATCTATCTATATTGTCAGTGTTGTGCCACAACAGTGACTGGCGAGGACACATGCCTGTTTAGTGTTGTGCAACAACATTGACAATGTTGTTGCACAACATTGAACAGGCACGTGTCCTTGTTGCAAAAGAAAAGAACCAGACATCGCGGCTCTATCTCGAGTCGCTGATTATCCAACTGAAGCTCAAGGGAAGTGATCGGGAGGCAGACATCTTGACAGTGGCCGAAGCAGCATAGCGCAGCCGATGTAGTTGCACGTTTATAAGGCAAAGCATTAAAGCGGTTCTAGGCGCAAAAGTTTATATCCCATACATCAGACGCCTAATGTCACGTAGAAGGAAGTTCTCCAGCCCAAATATAAAGGAGAAAAATGTAACTCAGACGCGCACTCAAAAGCAAGAACTTTCCATCTTGCAGCCAAATGGCATTTAGAGACACAAATATTACCAGCGCAAATATGAGGAGAAACACCTTACTTAGATGCATAAAAAAAAACATGGTAACAGATGCCCCACTGGCGATTGAAGATAATCAGTAATTACAGATGAGATCTCACTTTATTCTTGTTCAATTATCAGTTCCGTTCCTTCGTCATGTGATGCATGTAATGAATTGATAAGACTCCAGTCGAAGGTGGGCACCTAAAGACTTAGCAAAATAAAGTCTTTGTTCGCGAACTAAACAGCGTAGAAATAAATAGCTTTGTTTAGCCCTACGTGCGTTGTGTATGATGTTGAACTTCCAACGCACACCTCTGGAAGCGCGTTTAGCGGAAGGCTAATGCGTAGCCATTATAGCCGCTTTGCATGAAAAAAAAAGAGTATCTGTAAACCTCTGTACCTGTATATCGCTCTGAAAAAATTGTCGGTACTAGGACAATATCTGGAAAGCGGGAGTTTAGGTCTATTCCTAAGTAGTTTTTTCCTGAAGCCTTTCGCAGGTATTGAAAGAGGAGGAGAGTAAACTTCTATTTAGTAGAGTTTGTCGTTCTGAATGGAGGAAAATATCTGAAATTCGCAGGGGCACTCTCAAACACATGCTGCAAATTATAGAATGTTGCGGACCCATGATACTGGAAACGTATAGTACTGAACTTTTTTGAACGCGTTATAAAAAGCCTGTAATATGCAATGGTAGTTTGAGTCGATTCTCGTCACTTTCGTGGTATAAAAGTTTGCTCCATACAAGATAACAATCCCACTGCAGATACTGTGCTCGAATTTTGCTCTAGCGCTCATGAGCAGCTTGCTTTTCCGTATGTGCAAGGATCATGTCCACTGCTTATTTGTTTTCTCTCCTGAAGAACGCCATTATTGGGTACATTGTGTTGGAAATGTGCATATTTGCTACTTTGTTTGATTATTGGGTCTATTCTCTTGGTAATTAATTGTCATCGTTCAGAGCCTTTGTCTATCATGCTCTCCTGTAAGCCATGACTGTCCATTCTCCACGCTACTCCTTGACTTTGGTGCAACTTTGTTTCGCTCCTTTGGGAACTTCGATTAAGTCCCCGGATCTGTGAATGATCCCCTTTTTTTCCGACGATAACCAGCCTAGTATACTGAGAAAATTTTGCGCATGGTAGAACAGTTTGGTGTTGCTGCTGGAACCGCTGTGATATCGGAATCTGTGGCTTAACTTCCAAGGCTCACAACATCTCTATTACTATCAGAATTAATGTCATATACTTCCAAATTATCTCCATTTCACGTAGACGTAGGCATGTTAACTCCTCAGTACTCAAAGTTGGCCCTTCATCATAAGGTTCGGCTTTTTTCACGCGTAGTGTTTCACCTTCTGAGATAACTCAATACCGCATTATGTTTCGGAAAGTATATTACTTATGATTATTTTCACTGAGGTACGTATTTCTTGCAGAACTACTTTAATTTCCGCGTTTCCACAGAGATACTGTGGCAGTTTTGAGAGGATGAAACCTGAGATGCTTTTCATGCTGTCTGATACATCATGAAGAATGGCAAGAGTTAGAAGTACAAATATTAAGCCATTTATTCGTGTTTCGTCTACTAGCTGGTTGCTTCGAAAAAAAGCAGCGTTTGGCTCGAGGCGCTATGATCATTCCGTGGCACATTTCCTGATAGGCTTAAAACCTGCACTCTCTGTGTGTTATGTTCTATTATCTTCATTGATGTTCATGAAAATATGCAGCGCATTGTTTCACCGTGTTTCACCCTGTTTTAGTGATGCACCTTCCAGAGCCGAAGGCGTCAAAACTGTTACCAGAATTGCAAAACCTTCAGGATTACATTAGTGTAGGGCTTACCGGTCCATGTCATCATCTCCAATAACTGAGGCACAGCTGCTGCATTCTCAAAATCAGGTGCTAAGAAACCGTCGGTGGCGACCCATTTGTCCTTATCGCCAAGGGGCAGGAGCTCGCGGCCGCGCAGCCTGAATGGCGTGAAAGCTCCATCCACTCTTGCTGTTTGTGCGAAAGCCTTTAATGGCTCATACTGTCGTCCGTTAACAAAGCGTGTCACACGCGTTTAACTCGGGAAATAACAGCGATAGAAGAAAACCAATGGTTGCTTCAGATAGAGGAGGAAAAACCGAACCTAGAATCCAAGTTTGAGGACTGCAGTAGAGTAAATAGTTACTTAATTATAGACAAAATTTCGAAATTATGTCGAAATAGCGCGGACGTCAATATAGCCACGGGAACGGTGTGACGTCACATCCACCGGAAGTCGTCACGGCACAGTGAAAATTGTCACAAAATGGTCGGAAAAACGCCAGATTTGTGTCAAAGTAGATGGAAAAATGAGTACTTAAGCGGAATTAACACTTAAGAACCCCGAAAGATGTATAATTTGGGTATACATATAGCCACGGGAACGGTGTGACGTCACATCCACAGGAAGTCGTCACGGCATAGTGTCCTCGGCTTTCACCTCTCAGCACTTTAGTTGCCGAATTGTCCTCGCATTCTTTTTGCTCCCCGCATGGCTAGCCATGTGTGGCCGAATTCGAGCCATCGTCAGTGCTGAACCTTCAAAGACGACTGACACGTTTTACAAGCAGCGGAAGGCCCAACTGACTAGCGTACCTTCGGACGATCAGCCAGGCTACCAGGCTCGTGAACAAGCTCAGGCTACTGAAGTTCTGGAATGAGGACCCCACCCATTTGTCCGTCAAGTAACTCTCAAAACCACTTTATCAATAAATTTTATTATCTCTCTCTCTCACGGTGATTGAGAACTGTGGCGCTAGCCTAGCTGTCTAAGCAGGCTCAGTTAAATAAGCCATCATCGTCTTAAATGGACATACATGTATCTTGGGCAATAGGTAATTTACAGTAAAAAATAAAGACATGCTTATTTCATTGAAGAAAACAGGGTTTTTGCTTGCATTTCGAAGTAATTACAAGCAAACTTTAGCTTGCTTGAATGAAATAAGTGATATTTGCTTGACCTTTGCACAGATAAAATCAAATTGAATAACTTTATTTCAGCATTGAAAGTGAAATTACGACCGTCCGATGCTACACGGTGCTAGCAGAAAGCCTGTAATGGCTTGGCAAAGGCCAGCACCCCGTTCACAAAGCGAAACAGCCGGGGACAAAGAAGAGCAAAATGAAGAAAAGCCTAAACACTTAGCGATGGAATGAACGGCGGCGCAACAAGAAGAACACAACAAGAGAGGGGACACCACATGCGCACACTACCAACTGTTTATTGCATGGAAAGGTGGCATATTTATACATACAGCTCAGGCATGACACTCATCGCATTATCGCACAGACCCAACACGTGGAAAAGAAACAGCAACATCAGGATAAAAGACAAGAACCCTTAACCTCTGCAGAAAAAACTAAAAGATTTTGATAACAGAACTTTGAGCAGGCCATCTCGTAGCAAAAGCAGAGTCAACAATCGTAGCAAAAGCAGAGTCAAACAAAAGAAGCAAAAGCAGTCAAAAAAAAAAAAAATACAATCGTAGCAAAGGCAGCGTCAAACGTGTAAAGCAAAAGCAGTCAGAACCCAAGAAACAACAAAACGAAAAAAAAAAAAAAAAAAACAGTAACAAAGTTAACAACCCGCCTAAAACAAACAACAGACGGCCGCTAGAAATGCAGGGCTGAAAAGATGCACAGCACATGGCGTTACAAAAAACTGTCAAGAAAGGACACTTCATTTCTACGGAGGGATACTGAGGAGTCGCTAACACAAGTGCTTCCCTTCTTATTGATCATAAAGGCCTCAAGAATTTCGCGTGCCACCTGATCGCGACTCCTGCCGAGAATCCTTATTCCGTTAAGCACCGGCTCACACTTGCAATCTTTACAATGTAGGGGCAAATTCGACCCTCCTCCGTTTTCTAACGACTTTTCGTGTTCTCGTGTTCTGTCGTTAATGCAGCGACCTGTCTGGCCTATATAGACCCCCCCGCAGGTCAGTGGGATTTCGTACACCACTCCGACGGCACAAGAAACGAAATGCTTGCCGTGCCTCTTTCCGCACATGGCTTTCTTCTCTTCGCTGATCCGCGAGCATAACCCGCTCAGCTTTCTTGGCGCAGAGAAAACGACAGGAACGTCGTACCGGCCAGCAACTTTCTTCAAGTTGTGCGCCACACGGTGTATATAAGGGACCACTTGTGGTCGCTTTGATCCCGGCTGAGCATGGAATTTTTTCTTCTTTCCTTTTATTTTTTGAAGGAGGGTCTCCGCTACGCTACAAACAACAGAACACGGGAAGCCAGCCATTTGAAGCCTTTCGATCTGATTGTTAAAGCTAGCCTCAGCCATGTGAGCACAGGACTTAAGCAATGCGGACTCGAGGCAAAGTGAAGCGATCGCCCTTTTTACTGTCTTAGAGTGCGCTGATCCGTACGGAAGAAGTTCCTTTTTTGCTCGTGGGGAATACATCCAACAAACACGTCCTTGTAAAAACTTGATATTAATATCTAAAAACTGCAAGCTGTTGTTGTCAGGAAGTTCGTGAGTAAAAGCCAGCCCTTTACTCACGAACTTACTCACGAACTTCCTGACAACAACAGCTTGCAGTTTTTAGATATTAATATCAAGTTTTTACAAGGACGTGTTTGTTGGATGTATTCCCCACGAGCAAAAAAGGAACTTCTTCCGTACGGATCAGCGCACTCTAAGACAGTAAAAAGGGCGATCGCTTCACTTTGCCTCGAGTCCGCATTGCTTAAGTCCTGTGCTCACATGGCTGAGGCTAGCTTTAACAATCAGATCGAAAGGCTTCAAATGGCTGGCTTCCCGTGTTCTGTTGTTTGTAGCGTAGCGGAGACCCTCCTTCAAAAAATAAAAGGAAAGAAGAAAAAATTCCATGCTCAGCCGGGATCAAAGCGACCACAAGTGGTCCCTTATATACACCGTGTGGCGCACAACTTGAAGAAAGTTGCTGGCCGGTACGACGTTCCTGTCGTTTTCTCTGCGCCAAGAAAGCTGAGCGGGTTATGCTCGCGGATCAGCGAAGAGAAGAAAGCCATGTGCGGAAAGAGGCACGGCAAGCATTTCGTTTCTTGTGCCGTCGGAGTGGTGTACGAAATCCCACTGACCTGCGGGGGGGTCTATATAGGCCAGACAGGTCGCTGCATTAACGACAGAACACGAGAACACGAAAAGTCGTTAGAAAACGGAGGAGGGTCGAATTTGCCCCTACATTGTAAAGATTGCAAGTGTGAGCCGGTGCTTAACGGAATAAGGATTCTCGGCAGGAGTCGCGATCAGGTGGCACGCGAAATTCTTGAGGCCTTTATGATCAATAAGAAGGGAAGCACTTGTGTTAGCGACTCCTCAGTATCCCTCCGTAGAAATGAAGTGTCCTTTCTTGACAGTTTTTTGTAACGCCATGTGCTGTGCATCTTTTCAGCCCTGCATTTCTAGCGGCCGTCTGTTGTTTGTTTTAGGCGGGTTGTTAACTTTGTTACTGTTTTTTTTTTTTTTTTTTTTTTTTTTTTCGTTTTGTTGTTTCTTGGGTTCTGACTGCTTTTGCTTTACACGTTTGACGCTGCCTTTGCTACGATTGTATTTTTTTTTTTTTTTTTTGACTGCTTTTGCTTCTTTTGTTTGACTCTGCTTTTGCTACGATTGTTGACTCTGCTTTTGCTACGAGATGGCCTGCTCAAAGTTCTGTTATCAAAATCTTTTAGTTTTTTCTGCAGAGGTTAAGGGTTCTTGTCTTTTATCCTGATGTTGCTGTTTCTTTTCCACGTGTTGGGTCTGTGCGATAATGCGATGAGTGTCATGCCTGAGCTGTATGTATAAATATGCCACCTTTCCATGCAATAAACAGTTGGTAGTGTGCGCATGTGGTGTCCCCTCTCTTGTTGTGTTCTTCTTGTTGCGCCGCCGTTCATTTCATCATGCACCAACTCGCCCCTCAGGCCATTCTTCTGACTTAGCGATGGAATTATATAAAAACCACATACATTAGGTAACAGGCCTAAAATTGTGGGCACAAAATTGCAAATGTTCACCATAACTTCCTGAACAATGCATAGACTGCTGTGTAGGTTACTTTGGCGCGTTAACGGAGGCACTAAGAGTTTGTGGCAGTAAGTAGTTGTAAGTAGTAGTAGTAAGTAGTAGTAAGTAGTAGTAAGTAGTAGTAAGTTGTAAGTAGTAGTAAGTAGTAGTCACACTTGCCGCATCATCTTGCCGACCGAATTGTTGCCGACGCATTGGTGGATCATCTGCCTCGTGGAGTGACGTCATCGGCACCAACAGTATTAAAGGAGCATCGAGACATGGGCCACTTCAGAGGGCACGGCACTCTGCTTGTGGACAGCATGCCTAAGCCGCTACTGCTGCTTTTGCAGGTCCTGCTGCTGATTTTCTCGGGCCGGCCATGGACGATGCACAAGGCGGAATGGCTCAGCGATACAAGCTCCCAGCTCGGCGCGTGTACTTCAACTGACTGCGGCCTATCAACATGCTTTTTGCCTGCTTCACCTATTCTGGATGCTCCGCCACTTCTGGACGCAGTGGTTGATTCCGTCTGGCAACGCGGGACTCGGAGTGCTGATCGGGCGGTACAAAAGTGCGCGCCTTTCGACGACCCTCTGGGCCACGGCACCGCCACTGCGATCCCACGCTCACCACTGATGTATCTACAGGTTGGTTACTATGACGCTTATTCTTACCGTGACGATGACGTCTGTCTTTTAGCGGTGTCGTGGCCACCTCATGTTTTGAAAAGTTTCCGCGCTGGTGTATCCTATTTATGGTGTCTGCTAGTTTTGGGAGGCGATGTTGAGCTAAACCCGGGACCCATGACTAAGGCTCAAGAGGAAAAGCTGGACCTTGTGGCTGGTTCCATCTTACGCCTTGAAGCTAGCAATGCAGTCCTTCAAGACTCTGTCAACAAAGTGCTTCAGATTCACGCAGACTTAAAAATTGACTAACAAAGCGAGTTCACGATCTAGAGCAGAAATTTGCAACCGCACCATCTGCTGAGTTCGTGGTGAACAGTGACAAGGGTATCGCAATTGTACAGGAAGAAATTGACGACCTTGAAAATCGCTCCAGGCGATCCAATGTTCTATTTTACGGTATAGATGATCCAGAGAAGTCGAAAACTTGGGAGGAGTCTGAACGTCTCGTAAATGACTTTTGTAAAGAAAAACTTGGGCTTACTGTTGAATCTGTTTCCAGAGCACATCGCGTGGGCCGCTTTTCTTCCGAGAAAAAGCGGCCTATCATAGCCAAATTTTTTAATGAAAGGGAAGTTGACACTGTCACGAGCCGCGGCTATAAGTTAAAAAACACGAATTTAAGCATCTCGCGCGATTACTCCGAAGCCGTTCGCGAAAAGCGACGGAAGCTTCTCCAGTTTTCAAAATCTATTAAGAAAGATGGGGATAAAGTGCGACTCGTTTTCAACAAGCTCTTCGTTAACGATGATCTTTACATGTGGAACGCCAACGAAAGTCGAGCCATTCTTGTATCAGGGCGCGAGGATGGCGAATGACGTCCTCCCTCCGTTTCCGTTAACCTCAGTTCATCGACCACCTCACCTGCCAAATTACATTGTGGTAACGATAACGAGTGGCTGTTTTTGTACACCAACATTAGAAGTGTTGTAGCTAACGGTATTGCACTATCATCTTTCATCGATTCATGTCAAGCTTCTTTAGTGGTACTAACTGAGACGTGGTTGAACGACACTATTCATGATGTCAACATCTTTACCAGTGCATGCAATTTCAAATTTTTTCGCTGCGATAGACAATTGCGAAGGGGGGGCGGTGTTCTCATCGCGATAAAGGAAGAATTCATTGCCACACCTATCGTTATCGATTCTTTCCTTGAATGTGTTTGGGTTTCTTTGAATGATGGTGCATTTCGTGTCATCATCGGCGTTTTCTACCGTCCTCCCGACATGTCTGGTGCGTTTTCAGATGAATATCATCGGGTGCTCAGTGAAATGTATGCGTGTTTTCCCAATTCCGCTGTTATTATATTTGGAGATTTTAATTTTCCAAGAATTAATTGGTCAACACTTTCCGTAGTGGACACAGATGCAGAAGCACATTCTTTTCTCAGCACTTGCCTTGATTTTTCATTAACACAACTCATTAACCAACCAACACGATCAACTAAAGCCTCTTCCAATGTACTTGATTTAGTTCTCACAAACAAAACTGATATATTTTCAGGCATAACTCATGAGGAACGCATCTCTGACCACGATGTTATCACTGGGTACATTAAATTTCGCGCTAGTAAAAAGATCACTACTAAAAAGAAAGTAAGATGTTACGGCAAAGCAAATTTTGATGCAATTAATGCAGAATTATTAATGTTTTCTGATAAATTTTTGCATGATTTCTGCTCTCGCTCTATAGAACAGAACTGGATCCTTTTTAAAACTGCCCTCAATGATCTCATCGACCAGTTCATTCCCATGTTAACCATTACCTGTGATAGCAGTTCTCCTTGGTTTACCAACCCTCTTCGGCGGCTGAACAACAAAAATAAACTATACAGAAAGGCAAAACTGAATGGTCTTGTGAGTTCACATGACAAATACAGAGCATGTGAAAGGGATTATAAGGCACTATTAAAATCTACTCGGCGCAACTTTTTTTCTCATGACTTGTCTTCCATGCTGAAAAATAATATTCGGCGTTTTTGGCGTGTGGTAAACCCAGTAATTCGACCTGACATCACTCTTACAGATTCTGTTGGTGTTCCCATCCCTGATTCAGAGTGCGCTCAACTTCTTAACGATGCGTTTGTAACTGTGTTCACAGATGAAGACATTACTTGCTTGCCTACATTAAGCGCACTAGTGGGACTAACTATGGACGAGATAGTCATCAGTGAGCCTGGTGTTTTATCTCTACTAAACAATCTCAAAACATCTTTTAGCTCTGATCATATGGGCTTCAATAATAAAATTTTAAGGAATACATCACATAGCATTTGTTCCATGTTAACCGCATTATTTTCCCAATCGCTATCAACTGGCACCATTCCTAACGACTGGCGCATAGCTGAGATAATACCCATTTTCAAATCAGGTGATCGTGCTTCTCCGCTTAACTATCGTCCCATCTCCTTGACAAGTACAGTTTGTAAATTACTCGAGCATATTATACATACTCAGGTCATCAACTACCTTGAAGATCATAACATTATCTTCGATCATCAGCACGGTTTTCGCAAGGGCTACTCATGCGACACCCAACTTGCCGCTTTTATTAACGATATTCATGCACTGATTGACGCTGGTTTTCAAGTTGACGCAATATTTTTAGATTTTTCTAAAGCATTTGATCGCGTTCCGCACCAAAGGTTGTTGCTTAAACTTTCCCAACTGAACATTCACCCTAATATTATTGCATGGATAGCAGATTTTCTCTCATCTAGAATCCAGTTCACATCAGTTAACAACTCTAACTCATGTTACGCTAATGTTACGTCTGGAGTTCCACAAGGCAGTGTACTGGGACCTTTACTTTTCCTCATCTATATTAACGACTTACCCAATTGCGTGACGTCCAGAATCAGACTATTTGCTGACGATTGTGTGCTTTATCGATGTATAACCTGTAACAATGACAGCCAGCCACTGCAGTCTGATCTTGAAGCGATAAGCACATGGTGTTCTAATTGGTTAATGCCTTTAAATCTTTCCAAAACTAAGCTCATGTCTTTCACCAACAAGCCACGTATTCCTACCGCCTACTTTCTTGATAACAATAGTGTAGAATTCACCACAGGTTACAAGTATCTTGGCATTAACCTTCAATCCGACTTATCATGGAATCATCATATTAATCTCACTCTTGCCTCCGCTAACCGTACTTTCGGACTTCTCAAACATAATTTAAAAGAGGCCGCGACACATGTAAAAAAACTAGCGTACACCACATTAATCCGCCCGAAACTCGAATACGCGTCTGCCATTTGGGATCCTCATCAGAATTATATCATCACTAACATCGAAGCCCTACACAAAACCGTGCTGCGCGATTCATCTTTTCTGATTATTCATGTTACACCAGCGTCACCTCATTGAAGACTAAATCCGAGTTAGATAACTTAGCACTGCGCCGAAAAATTTCCCGTCTATCACTCTTCCACAAGCTTTATCACCATCCTTCCCTTCATGATGAATTCTTTCAGCCACCGCCAGTTATCTTTCCACGTCGCGATCATCCTTAGAAAGTTAAACGCATTAACTGCCAGTCATTCCATTATGCCTATTATTTTTTACCACGCACAATAACCGAATGGAACGCTTTGCCATCAGAAATTGCCACAGAATCTGATGTAAATAAATTCCAACATCTTATGCACTCCTGTTTCAACCACTAAAAAGGTATTTTTTTCAGCGTTCTTTCTTCCGCCTTGTCTTCTTTATATTTTATATTTTTTGTTTTGTACTTCAGCGTACTTTTTCCAGTGTCGTCTTTTTCTTTTTCTAGCGGTGCTGTTATTTTTTCTCAAATTTTGCTGTTATGTGCATTGTTGCGAACCTTTCTGTGAATGCCTATTTATGATTAATATTTTGTGATTTCTATTTTATTTTAGTGCAATATTTTTAACCTTATAACAATGCTTTGTACTTACTCCCCCCCCCCCCCCCCCCCCTATGTAATACCCTCAAATGAGGGCCTTTAGGGGTATTTTGAATAAATAAATAAATAAATAAAAATTTGGTGGTCATAATTAGTACAGGTGTAGGAAATCGTAGAAATCAAAATACTTCGTGTGATATAAGTTTTTTGCATGTGAAAACAGGGTTGCAAATTCTTCTAAGAAATGTTCATTGTTTTTGACACCGGCATGGTAACGTTTCATTACAAGGGATTTGAACAGGTTCGGTAGTGTTTGTAATGAAAGGTCATCAAATATAGGTTTCTTGGGTGCATCATATGGTCATTAGAATTTATTCTGACAGCCTTTATCTGCTTACTAAACATTTTGGGCAAGTTTGGGCGAGTAGTTGTACCCTCGAAGAAACCATACATTAATGTGGATACAAAAGGGAACTGCATAAAATTAATTTAATGTAGTCTGGTACAAAGTAGCGGAAGCGTGTATTAGGCAACCCATGAACCAGTAACTCAGTGTGGTAAATTGGTAAACAAGGTTTTTGAGGAAAGTAAATGGCGCAGTATCTGTCTCACATATTTCGATGGATCCTTGAACCGCGCCGTAAGGGAAGGGAGGAAGGTGGGAGTTAAAGAAGAAAGGGAGAAAGAGGTGCCGTAGTGGAGGTCTCCAGAATAATTTCGACCCCCTGGGGATCTTTAACGTGCGCTGACATCGCAGGACACACGGGCGCCTTTTGCGTTCCGCTTCTATCGAAACGCGGCCGGCGCGGTCGGGTTCGAACCCGGGTACTTCGGCTGAGTAGACGAGCGCATAACTCAGCGTGGCTCTTGCAGCTGCTGGGACAGCGATGAGTATTAGATCAGTATTGCTAAGAGGAATGCTTTATAATTAAGTCGGCGCAACTGTCCTCGAAACAGACAACCTCAAAGTCAAAGTGGTGTTAGTTACATACTCCCGGAAACGCTTTAGCGTGAAAATTAGTTACAATGTACAAGGTATGTAAACAAGTGACACCGATAGTTTTTGTCTCGGATTTTATTTCTTTGATTGTCCAGGTATTCCTGCTACACATAGGTGATTAGAAGAACGGGATTATTCATTCAAGCTGCCCATTCGTAAATTTTGCATTCGATAAAGCTTTATTCGTTTTATGCGATACAATCACTTAATATATAACTGTGGTTTTGAAACTGCCACATTTCTCAGTGAAGAGTACTTAGCAGAGGTCAAGTGTTCTTTGGCTACCAGATTGCTCATTTGTATTATCTGGAAAAAAAAAACGCGGTGAAAGCTGCGAAGAAAAAAAAAGAGTTGTCTTGCTTTTCTTTACGCATTGAAAAAACTGACCCAGACGCTTCCGGAGGCAGCGCCGTATTTTCAACCGACCAAATCGCATCTGCAGCAATTTCTTTCCTGGTAGGGGATTGGTAAACAGTTGTGAAATATTAGGGGACACAAAAAAGAAAGAAGAATAGCATTTTACTCTTTCTTTTCGCGCTACTGTGAGAGGGTGTGCCTTCTGGGCCATATCAACAGCGCTGGCAAGATGATTAATATACCGCTGCTGCCAGCTAGAAAGTTGCATTCCACGTATCTTGCCGACGTATCTTACGAGCGGTACTAAGAATTCAGCAAGTGTGGCTTTTTACTAACTCTTCATGTTGCTGCGATGTTACTAAGGCGGACTGCTTGTTCCAAAACTTTTACTACCCCCTTAAATATAGGGTATCTAAAAATTAGAATTTAGTGAAATTTTACTAAGCATGAGTGATCTTAGTAATGATGAACTTGAACCCACTCTCCCAAATTTCGGGATCGTTAGAAAATTTTGAGCAACCGTTCATTTAACCTTTCAAAACATGGAAAAGATGCGTGACACCGATAGTATTGAGAACAAATATTCTATACTGTATAAATATGTTTCAAGCGTCACCCATTCTCCATTTGTGCAATCCTGTGTTTAAACTGAAGGGGGTAAGTTACCTGTACGAATAACAAGCCATGACATTAATGAAAGCTCAAACTACACCGTACATTCTTAGTAGTAACGGAGTTCTACAAACGCCTTTCGATGGAGTGAACACTCGTCCTGTAGTTCAGTGTTTTTCCAAAATCGCAGCCGTCCTGGCTGCCAGAACGCAGCGTACACACTGTGCAGGAGTGAACCTTTTCCTTCTGTTTAAATCATTTTGTAAAAAAAAAAGCTGCAGCCTAGCGGAGAATCAAGCTGCTGAATCTTCAGTTGAGAGCCGGAAGTGCTATCTCTTCACTACCGCTGCAACAATTGTCAGTGCTTTGGAATACATCAGCTTACTTTGCTTATAGTTTCGAGGGTTCTTAATGCTTACATTCTGCGAAGTAATTCGCCGTTTGCCGCGTTAAAGTTTCCACAGCTATACAAATAAATAAGCGATTGAAACACTGGCTGTACATCGCAAAAAAATCTTATTCTGATGCAATATGATAGCGTACGGTATGTGCAGGGCTTGTCCTTCTTCGCTAATGGGGGTCTATAGCGGCTTGTTGCGATATTTATGGTATTAAAAGGCTTGCGCACCTTCACTTTCGCTTCCGTATAGTGTCCAGACCTTAATAACACTGCAATAGAATATATTTAAAAAGAAGTTTCGCAACAAATAATGAAGAGTTACGGGGATATAGAGAAAGTATTTTCATTGATCAGGAGCATCGGCTGTTTCTGCGAAGGCTAAGCCTTGGCAGGTCGCTGTTTTGAAGTTGATGTACGAAAATGCAAATGGCACTCCCAAAGGCCATGGAATCCTTTCCTTAATCATTACAGCTGTAACAGTTTTGCAAAAGCTGCCAACGTTCGGAGAGCGTATCATTGCAAATTTATGTACGCGAGTGCATGCACTGAATGACTGGTATGAACTGAGGGCTTTTGACGAGGTATATCCCTCTCTTCCTGCCACGCAGGAGGAGGACTTTATTTTTTATTCAACGGAATCAGCGACGGAAATATTTTCCTGGATACGCAGGTCGCACGTTATCATACAGCCCTGCTCCATTATACAAGCGCAGGAAATACAATTACTTTATATTGTAGAAGGAACCAATTAACACTTGAATTGAATGAATAGAGGGAGTGCTACTCTTAGCAGATCTCTGCCGAACGAAGGAATTAAATCCTTCGCCAGTTTAAGTAAATAGCTTATAAAGAGAAGGTATCAGCCGGTTCACTCTGACAGAAATAGTAATTTAAGTGCGTATGAGACAGGGTGTGGTTGCCGCTTGCGCGGGCAGTGAGCGCGTCGAGTTTGGGTGACACTTCTTTATTTGTGGTTTTCTTGTTTCCGCAAGATTTGTGAGTTGATGTCCTCATGTCATTGCCTTGTATGCTTTGTACGCTTAACTGGCACCAAGGCTCGGTCTGAGCACGCGTGCAGTGGCCAGCACGCAGCATATAGCCCTTATTGATGCAGGACTCTCGTTCCATTGATATAGAGCTTTCTAATATTTTGAATACACCTGAAGCAACACACTGCACCTACACAGAACAGGAACTGCTGTATTATGCCGCATACGTGGTTTATGCAGTTTATCGCAGTAAGTAGCAGGGAATTTTTGAAAAACTACTATGCAGAAATGGCCGCCATCCAATTTGCTGCATGCGCTTTATGCTTTGTGTTTCTTCACTACTGCAAGTGCGCAGTCATTGGGGATGGGGTAGAAATGCAAACATGGTTAGCTGTTACGGCCAACAACTTTACGCAGGCAAATTAGATTCAATAAGTGAAAGGTGCTGCTCGATACTAAGTTTTCCAGGTGAAGTTAGTTCTTGCTACTAATGTAACTACAACATGCACTTCATTGCTGAAGTGTGGAATGGTGGGCCAGGTGGTTACACTTTACCACATCTACCTTCTGGAAAAGTAGTAACATATATGAGAAGCTGTTGCTACCTGTTTTTGAAGTATTATGACATGTTCTTTAAGTCAGCATACCAGAGCTCTGCACTTCATGCGAATGAGAGGGTACTCTTGCCTGTGGTTATCGCAGCTTGTGTAGCGAAGCAGACCCACTCACAAAAGAACATTCTATTGTAGTGCTTCGCATAAGGGACTATCTGTTTATTACCCCCCCCCCCCCCCCCCCCGGACTCGCCTACACAGAATAGATGTGCTAACTACATTCATTACGAGTGGTTTAACGAATATGGAGTTACTTAACATACACTGAAATCCGAGCACACGGCGGTCTTAGCACATAAGCACGAGAGGAGCACTTCCGCTGCGTACCAGGTTAAAATCCTTCAAGTTTTGAAATAACAAGCAATGCAAAGGAAGCATGCCCACTCGTGCGGAGCAGGTAAACGCCGTAGCCACAAAGCCTCCGCTGCGGTTTGTCGTCCAGACAAGGGTAGGCTAAGCCGCCCTTCGTGTCAACCCGCGCCACACTATGCTTTCTGCTCTTCTCTTTGAGCGTACAAAAAGTATTCGATGTGGAAAAATTGGAAATGTTTCTGACATACTGCGTAGTTAAGGAGCCAATTTATTTATTTACAATACCCTCAATCGCCGAAGCATTGCGGAGGGGGGATGGGGTTGAAGTAGTATTACATGCAAAGGAAGTGAAAATTACCAGGAACTTTAGCGGCTTAAGTGGTGAAAGGCGAAAGCCTGAGTGATGCATTCTGCGATGCACTGTTCACTTCACATTCTGTTGGTGCATTAATTAACTGCCAATTAATGGCGCTTAATTTTTGCCTTGAGGAGTGGAACGCGACAGGGTGTTGTAGCGCTGCCAGGAAGTACATGGAACGCCACCACCCGTTCGGCGCGATGCCTTGCCCTTTGAACGGAACGCGTTTTGAGTAAAGGAAATGGAGCTGTAAATCTCTGTTATCTCGGTGGACACCTGAACCGCACCGCACAGGAAGGGAGGAAGTGGAGTGAAAAAAGAAAGAGGGACCCCAATGAAGAAAATGAAAATTGTATTTGAGGAAAGAAAATCATGCAGTAACTGTCTCACATACCTCGGTGGACACCAGTCGAAAATTGTATTTGAGGAAAGGAAATTGTGCAGTACTGTCTCATGTTTCGGTGGACACCCATCAAAATTCTCGCGCAGTGACGCCACTACCGTTTCGACCAATCTGAAACGCGGACAAATTTGCTATCACGTCTTGGACACGACAGTATGAGCCATTAAAGGCTTTCGCCTTAAAATGCATCTGTCTCTCATATCTCAGTGGACACCTAAACCTCACAATTAAAAGTTTTCACCACCACCACCTAAACCTCGCCGTAACGGGAAGGGAGGAAGATGGGAGTGAACGAAGACACCGTATTCACTAGACGCGCCTTTGTTCATGCCAAAACATCGAGCTTTGCATGGCGGAGTGGTAGCGTGCTCGTCTCACACTCCGGAGACCGGGGTTCGATTCCCGAGCTCGACAAATTTGCTACTGAATTTTATTAATTTATCTGGTCTGACTAGAATTGGTTAAGTAAGCAATTAACTAAACTCAGTACCACTTACTTGGAGCATCTCTATACGATCCCTTTAATTGGTTGCATGATTAGTAGCCAAAGTACAATTAGTGCCGTTTGAAATTCGCGCACTTTGACATCATGACCGTTTCGACCAATTGAAAAGCGTGACATTTCTGTCGACAACTCCTGCTTACAACGATGAGGCATTAAAGGCTTCCGCCTTAATACGCGGCGACATCTGCTACAGCAGTGAACATTTGTGAGGCTTCTTGGTCGAAGAGTAACAAGTCGACGTGGTCGCCGAGTGAAAGAATGCGTGTGTGTTACAACGAATGTATTCAACCTCATGTCTGTGGTGAACTCGTGATGAGCGATAAGAGGGTTCTACAATGAGCTGCTTTCTTAAAGTTGAATGCTTGATACTTTGTAAAAAAGGCATAAACGAAAGAAATTTCTGCGCAGACGGAAACACCTAATGAAAGACTGTTCTTCATGCTTGTTACGATTAATGTGCGATGATAGATAGATTGAAACAAGCCGCATTGTTCTGGACTAGTTCGAGAGCCTGACATAAGCTAGCTTGGTTACGGTCCCATGTGGAAGCGGCGTATTCTAGTTTTGGATCTTTCAGGTGCCTTTTTTAATGAAACTGAGGACTTGCTGAAATTTTGACGTTGATATCCGAGCATACGCTCAGCGTTGCAAATTATTGAATCAATGTGCGGTTGCTACGATAATGCTAATAATGAAAGCAACTTTCAGAGATCTCCCAAAAAGAAACATGGAACTAATTGCCGAAGGCAACACCAGCAAAACGGCAGCAGGACAGGAGCAGAGCTTCAAGCAGAATACCGTGCTCTCTATAATTTATCGCACAGAAGTGATAAAGCTTGCGCCATGGTAGCTGCCAGTGCTGCTTATATTCGAGCCATACCGGAGGCTATGATCAAGCAGAGGCAAGCGCACGCTACTGAAATTACTGGCTTGGGGCATAAGACGGGTGCGCCTGCACCCAGCTATGTCTCGACACCAGGACCCTCGCTGGCTGGTGTCCCAGCAGTGCCGGCGTCCGTAGAAACAGGGCCGTTGGCGCGGTCCATTTAGCGTAAATTAACGTGAAATATTAACGTAGAAACAAGAAACACTGATGCCGGGCTCTTCCTCGTTTCCGTACGGTTTATACCTACCAGTCACTAACCCATAACATACCAACAAAACTTAACTAACACGAATATACAGAGGGTATGCAATTACATTCTCATTTTGTGTACCTACGATTTATGCATTTTGCTTCTTGCATCGTACACAATTTTCCTTGTTCTACAAAGTGTTTCTTTGAATGCTGGTTACATTATTTAAAATTACCATTGTTCTAATCTGTCACCTTTATTGTCATGTTCTTGTCTTTATTACTGTGTAGTAGTCAGGCGTCCACTGCTTTCATTATGCTGCTGTCATGTAAATGGTCTCTTGGGCGTAGTCAATCTATTTGTGCAGCTTTTAGCTCAAGAGAGCATCCAGTTACTTCTAGAAAATAAAGATGTATTGTAATGAATACAGCCTGCGGGCTATATTTGTTCAAATTTTGAATTTTTAGCTCTGGGGCTGCCTTTCCGTTTAAATAATTCAGTGTAGCATAAAATGTCAATGCGATTATATGTATAAGGTGGGGACTATGTACCAGGTGTGGGTCATGTAGTGTTTGTTTTTGACAAAATGGAGGCCTGCGGGCTATACCACAGGTGCGGATTGTATAGGGGGACATATCGTACTCTTTTGGCCCTAGTGTAATGCTCCTCTCGGTCAACAATTACTGCAAAATGTGAGACTTGCCGTCGCAACAATGCTGTCACTGCCACAGCTTCATCCCGAAGGTCCTTGCAACGGAATACCGCTTGTAGAAAATCGACTACTGCCTTTGACATGCCTGTTGAGGCGAATGCCACTTCCAGCAGTTTCAAGTGGTAGCCGGTCAATGATACTTTGTATTTCTGTGTATATATCAGAGAAAAGATTTCTTTTACCACATTAACATTTCTTGAAGCAAATATCTAGTTATGTGTCAGGATTTTTTGTCCTCTAAGTGTCATTAATTCATTGTCTGAAATCTGAAACAACGCATATGGTTCCTGATAAAACAAGCAAACAAATAAAATTAAAACCAATCTTAAGCTTCCGCATGCTTTTCTGGAAATGCTCCTGGCTGAAAAACGTAAATTTTTTTTAGGGAACTTTTAATAAGGAATTAGTTACTCATTGGCGTCCACCCGAGCGCAGCCATACGGCTACTGTGAACTTAAATTGGGAACTGTGTGGTTAAAATGTTTTAGGGGAATCCCCCGAGGTTTTAGGGGAATCCCCAAAGAAGTGGGAGCTGCGTTGTTCAAATGTTTTAGGGGAATTCCCCAGAAGGAATCCACCTACTCCGCCTTGAGGGATTGCACTAAAACTTTTGACAATTTAATGAACTTGTCAAGCATCTCACAAGCGCGGCAATGACTGTTGGTTGCTTTCAAGTGTTTTTCCACAAAGGCCCACCAGCCGAAGTCGCACAGCATCTGCGTCGTTCTCACAATTCCAAGATGCTTTTCGGTAGAAAGTCAACAAGTGTAGCTTGAACACGTGGAGAAAAATATTTATCGTTGGCAGCAACAAGCCATGTATACATGGCAAAGTGTTAAAATACCGAGGAGGATGGATAACAGGCTACGGTGACACAATGTCTCCCCTGCACTTTACCGCGTGCTTAAGAGACGCACGAAGACGGTTGAAAAGTATCTTCTGGCGGGCTAGTTTCTTTGAATCGTTCATATTTAAAACTGCGCGAACAAAACAAGGACGGAGCAAGCACACAGTAACACACACAAGCGCAGACTTCCAACTTTTATTCGAAAAGATTGCCGCAGTCTTTTTATACCGTCTGTGGATACCGTCAACACACCCCAAACCATCCGTAACATTTAAAACACGTGCGCTTATCTCCTTTGCACGCCGCAAACATTCCATGATAATGGCCAAGCGCCTAGCGGCACACAAGTGACTCAGAAAGACGTGCAATTTTTCCTAAAAAAAAACGAAAATCGCGAGCCACGTGCCTTGTCCACGACATCTCGAACACGCCAAGAAGCACAGATAAAACAACGAAATGAAGGCATAAACATGGTAAAAGGCAAAGGAGAGATCACTAAAACCTGCGAAAAAAAATGTGAAACCAACAGGAACGCGGAAAAACAACTAAGAGGCCACTACATTGGAGCTAAAATATAAAAAGGAGCTAAAAAATTTAATACTCTCATTTCTCAATGAACAAAAGCCATCTAAAACATGAAACAAGTGTAAAGTGAGAACCTAACCATAGAAAGCTAAAAGAGTGACGCATGAACACTACAGGACTAAGAGGAAGGCGAACATCTAACCATGACGCTATGCATTGCTCCCTTCTAGAAACTCGATTTCTTTATCAGACAGGTGAATTGACGGCGTGCTCACACATCGATCTGCGCTCTTGGCAATAAGAAAGGCCTCAATTATTTCTCTTTCTGTCTTCCCTCCCGCTTTTGCAAGGAATTCAGCATCTTCTAAAAACGCTCCACAGTCGCGTTTTGTGCACTTCGCGGAGTGAATAGCCATATTGCTTCCTGATTTGCTTGACAAATTGCGCTCATGCTCACTCGCTTTTTCATTAAAGCAACGCCCTGTTTGGCCGATGTACATCTGGCCACACGATAAGGGAACTTGTTAAACGACTTCAGAGGCGCATTGTGTGTACATGGTGCTGTGGCTTACTCTGCACTCTTGTCGCCTACCCTCACTATTCATCATGGCGCGCACCCTAGACAACTTACACGGTGCCGAAAACACAAGCCGGACACCATATCTGCCTGCTATTTTCTTTATATTATGCGACACGCGATGAATGTATGGTATAACTCCTACTGGTTTCTGTTCCTCTTCTGTGCTTCTACGGTTCCCTTGCTTAATCCTTTGTAGCAGGTCATCGCAAACAGTATAAACTAATTGTCGCGGATAACCTGCGGCATACAGCCTCTCTATCTGCATATTAAGGCTTGATTCCTGATTATGCAAGCATGATTTTTCAAGCGCAGAACGGCAAGCTAGGTGAACAATTGCCCTCTTCACTAACTTCGAATGAGCACTGTCATACGGAAGGAACTGCTTTTTCAATCGCGGATTGTAGGACCCCCAGATATGTGAGCTTGTGAAGTGCAAGCTTATATCTAGAAACTGAATCCGACGGTCCTTAGGCAATTCATACGTGAAGTTAAATCCTGTTCCTTCGGCATTGAAAACATTAAGGACGTTGCTAACAGATTTGGAGAGGCCAGACGTGGAAGGAAGGTTAACGACTACTAGGAAATCATCGACATATCGAAACACGCGCAAGGCGATGTTCCATGCGTCGGTTAAAGCAAGAAAGGAATATACTACACAATACAGATGCCACGGAGGATCCTATGCAGATGCCACTTTTCTGCACGTAAAACTGCCCTTGATGGCATATCGCAGTCGAGCCTAGGTAAAATTCCAACAGTTCCAGGAACTTTTCGGTAGACATGCCAACCTCATTCCGGAAGCTAACTTCACCATGTTCTTCGATATGTTGTCTGACGGTTACAAACAAGGCATCATGGGGAATTGAGTAGAATAAGTCTTCTATATCTAGGGAGAAGGCCGTGTTGGCGGAAGGGATGTTCTCTAGCGTGCCAAGAAGGTCTTTAGAGTTGCGGACAAGAAACGAGTCTGGTCCCACTACTTTGTTCAGGTGGCTCTTTAAGAAATCTGCCATCGTTCTTTGCCAGCTGTCCTTCTCTGACACTATCACTCGAAGGGGGCAATCCACCTTATGCGTTTTCCCAGTTAAAAACGCGTGCAGGAACCCCTTCTGGTCCCTCTTGATCTTTTTTGCCATTGTGTCGAGATTAACCGTCCTGAGGAGCTTCCTGGCCTCGCTCTTTTGCCTCTTCTCGGAAAATTCTACCGGTCGAAAATTCTTATTGATAGCCTGCATAGATTTAACTTCAAACATTCCTGCCGGCATGACTACAAACCCGCCTTCCTTGTCAGCCTGCATTATTGTGAGGCCTTCCTCCTTCAAGAAGCTGACAATTTTCTTCAACGGAGGCTTCCTAGGAGGTCCTTCACTTACTGTACGAAGTAGGCAGTCTATTCCATCCCCGATGACGCGATCCTTGTCCTGGCTGCTTGCGTAGTGAGCAATTTGTCGCACTGTTGCTACAAGTTGAGAACGTTTTGGCCCCAGCTCTAAGGAAAACTTCGGCCCCTTTTCCAGCACACGTAGCATGTTATTCGGGATGCTGGCACCTCCTTGTGTCGAAACCGTGCTGCTTGGCTTGTTGGCACAAGTCCCCGAAGGCAGTGTCGCGCGGACACTGTGCCAAAAACTTCGGTGGAACACGCTGCCATTCTTTTCAGTCCCGCAAAGCGGCAGCTTGCAACACCCGGATGCGCTCCATCGTAAACAAGAACGTGCAGCCAGTCAGTGTAGAACCGGACTTGTCTCCAGCATTCCGATTTCAAAAATTTGCTCACCCGCCTGGTGTGACCCCAAGAAGGTTCCGGTGTGCCGAAGATTGCTAACACTTGCGGCGGGACGATCTTCTTTCTCAAGCAGTAACTAAGAACACGGGACTTGCACGTGGAGGCAGCAATGAGGAATGCACAGAAGGTTGCTGCTTTGTCATCGGGGATGGAATGGACTGCCTACTTCGTACAGTAGGTGAAGTACCTCGTAGGAAGCCTCCGTTGAAGAAAATTGTCCGCTTCTTGAAAGAGGAAGGCCTCACAATAATGCAGGCTGATAAGGAAGGCGGGTTTGTAGTCATGCCGGCAGGAATGTTTGAAGTTAAATCTATGCAGGCTATCAATAAGAATTTTCGACCGGTAGAATTTTAAGAGAAGAGGCAAAAGAGCGAGGCCAGGAAGCTCATCAGGAAGGTTAATCTCGACTCAATGGCAAAAAAGATCAAGAGGGACAAGAAGGGGTTCCTGCACGCGTTTTTCACTGGGAAAACGCACAAGGTGGATTGCCCCCTTCAAGTGAGAGTGTCAGAGAAGGACAGCTGGCAAAGAATGATGGCAGATTTCTTAAAGAGCCACCTGAACGAAGTAGTGGGACCAGACGCGTTTCTTGTCCGCAACTGTAAAGAACTTCTTGGCACGCTAGAGAACATCCCTTCCGCCAACACGGCCTTCTCCGTAGATATAGAGTACTTATTCTACTCCATTCCCCATGACGCCTTGTTTGTAGCCGTCAGACAACATATCGAAGATCATGGTGATGTTAGTTTCCGGAATGAGGCTGGCATGTCTACGGAACAGTTCCTGGAACTGTTGGACTTTTACCTAGGCTCGACTGCGATATGCCACCAAGGGCAGTTTTACGTGCAGAACAGTGGCATCTTCATAGGATCCTCCGTGGCACCTGTATTGTGTAGTATATTCCTTTCTTGCTTTGACCGACGCATGGAACATCGCCTTGGTGACCTTCATGTTGTGCGCGTGTTTAGATATGTCGATGATTTCCTAGTAGTCCTTAACCTTCCTTCCACGTCTGGCCTCTCCAAATCTGTTAGCAACGTCCTTAATGCTTTCAAAGCCGAAGGAACAGGACTTAACTTCACGTATGAATTGCCTAAGGACAGTCGGATTCAGTTTCTAGATGTAAGCTTGCACTTCACAAGCTCACATATCTGTGGGTCCTACAATCCGCGATTGAAAAAGCAGTTCCTTCCGTATGAAAGTGCTCATTCGAAGTTAGTGAAGAGGGCAATTGTTCACCTAGCTTGCCGTTCTGCACTTGAAAAGTCATGCTTGCATAATCAGGAATCCAGCCTTAATATGCAGATAGAGAGACTGTATGCCGCAGGTTATCCGCGGCAATTAGTTTCTAGTGTTTGCGAAGACCTGCTACAAAGGATTAAGCAAGGCAACCGTAGAAGTACAGAAGAGGAACAGAAACCAGTATGCGTTATACCATACATTCATCGCGTGTCGCATAATCTAAAGAAAATAGCAGGCAGATATGGTGTCCGGCTTGTGTTTTCGACACCTTGTAAGTTGTCTAGGGTTTGCGCCATGTCGAATAATGAAGGTAGGCGACAAGAGTGCAGAGTAAGTCACAGCACCATGTACGCACAATGCGCCTCTGAAGTCGTTTATCAAGTTCCCTTATCGTGTGGCCAGATGTACATCGGCCAAACAGGGCGTTGCTTTAATGAAAAAGCGAGTGAGCATGAGCGCAATTTGTCAAGCAAATCAGGAAGCAATATGGCTATTCACTCCGCGAAGTGCGCAAAACGCGACTGCGGAGCGTTTTTAGAAGATGCTGAATTCTTTGCAAAAGCGGGAGGGAAGACAGAAAGAGAGATAATTGAGGCCTTTCTTATTGCCAAGAGCGCAGATCGATATGTGAGCACGCCGTCAATTCACCTGTCTGATAACGAAATCGAGTTTCTAGAAGGGAGCAATGCATACCGTCATTGTTAGATGTTCGCCTTCCTCTTATCTTGAATTCCAATGGCAGATCGGGATCAAGTTTTTCTGCTCGGTTTGGATCAGTCGTATTCCAATGGTAAAATGGGATCGCGAGTTGTATGTTCCAATGGCAGATCTGGATCAGACGTAAATCCGGGATCGCTCTGTGGAGCAGCGATACTTTATCCGCCGAAATCGGCGGATTTGACCGGAACCTCGCGCGACGTTTTCTTTTCCGCCGCGTCTGCTTCCTGTCGCGACCGGCAGCAGCCGCTTCGTTCCTGTCGTCGCTACGTGGTGAGCCGGGCGAGCCGGGACACCCGTGCACTTTCCAGTCAACAGTGGACGGCAATGATCTTGCTTCGAGCCGTGCGGCACTAAGTTTGCTTCATGGAAGTGACAGTTGAGACTCGGGCACTGAAAGCTCAGAGCCCAGCAGTGAAGATTCGTCTGAAACGGACAGCGAGTGTGAAGCTCCCGGCCTGTATGCCTGCCGCCGTCGTCAGAAAAATGCGCTAATATTCTTTGTTCGCGTTCATAACAAGCCCTGGAGTAGAGGAATGTAAAATATGAATCATTTTTCAGGATCGTTGGCCAATGCCGAGTTTCTGGTAGAAGTGGGAACTGCGATACAAGCAAATTTCGTCCTGATGCCCAGTGCGGCTGGCCTGCTGTCTGCTAGCTCCGCTGTTGGAGGCGTCGCTGAAATCGATCATGTCTTTATTTTATTATGAGACGAGGAGCACAGTAAAATGGTGACGCGAGTAGCACCTTTACTACAGCGCTGGCCAGTTCCGAAGCGCCCTTAGCTGCGGCATCGATGAAAAACAGTTAGGCTTAGCGACGTCTACGGCAGCCAGGGAGAAACGTTAGCCGGGGGGCAGCGCAGTTCGTCGCTCGGCGTGTCCGCGGGCGGCGTCGTTGCCGAAAGCTCGACTGACTCGCTGATTGGTTCAGCGGCTTGCGTCTCGCAGTCGCAAGGCTGGAAAATCGAGCAGCGAGCGACTTGCCTGCGCGTCGTCCGCCACTTCTTTCGTGAACGTTAGGGACAGGCTCACTGGCTCTCCGAAGACCGATTCAACACGAGCGGAGGAAGTCGCAATAGCTCTCGCTGCCGCCGATCCAAAATCGAAAACGGTTATCACAGACTCTCGCCGGGCCTGTGAACATTATCTTGCAGGCGAAATATCACCTCTGGCCTCGCAAATTCTAAGACGCGCTCTCGCCGATCCAACTCGCACAAAAGTGATCTGGGCTCCTGGCCACCAGGGTCTACGAGGCAATGAGGCCGCTGATGCGGCCCCCCCGAGCGCTCACACACCGGGCTCCTCATCCTAGCTCTGATGGCTCAGAAGCTCATAAACCGCTTCTGCGGTTCCGCGAAATCCTAATTTATTATTGCGACAGCCACCGTCTCTACCCGGCACCTGCCAAGGGGCTGAGTAAGGCGGAGGAGCGAACTCTGCGGCGCCTGCAGACAGGAACCCTTCTCTGTCCTGCAATAGCAAAACACTTCGATCCGAACACAGATGGGCGCTGCCCGCACTGTGGAGAGATCTGCGATATCTTTCACATGGTGTGGGCATGTACTCAGAATCCTCACCTTCCCCCCTCCCCCACCCCCATCCGAGAGGCATGGGAGACTGCCCTCCTCAACTGCTCCACACTGGAGTCCCAAAGGGCTCTGGTCAAGCGGGCGCGAGACGGGGCCTCGTCATGCGGTGTCCCGGACTAAGGATACCGACCATGAAGCAGGGTTATTTATTTTTTTTAACCCTCAAGCTCTCTGATTAAAGTTTTTCACCACCACCACCACCGAAGACCGCGGCCGCATGCATACTCGCGTGTTCACGGGGAGTGGACCATCCTGTACATACGCTTTGGTTTTAGCTTTACATTCCGGCCTTCGTACTACCTCCTTTTCGTTTCGCCGAGACGGCGTCTGTCAACGCGGAGATCGCGCCTCGCGCAACTCCTGTCGCACTCGAACACGAAGGTAGCAGGGCGTCCGCTCCGGCGGCGCGCCTAGTTTCCGCGGCTGGCCGCTGCGGCGCTGGCGTCGCGCTCCGTAGGTACAAGTAGGCCGCACAAGTAGGCAAAATATTAGCTGAGGGAGTTGACGGTATAAGGGCGATAGCACAGCAAGCGCAGATCGTGGTGTGTACAGCGCCGGAGGTAAAAGGAAGGAATGTAGAGGTTGCTAAAGACGTTGTGAATCTTAATCGAGAGATAAGGCAGTTAGGCCTCGAGAAAGGCTTTGAGGTGGTAGACATTAACAAGGAAGTGCACAGAGCAGGTTCGGGCAGAGACTTTGGACGAGATGGCATCCATTTCAGTGGAAGGGTAGGAGAAGAGATAGGCGGGCTCCTGGGAGGCCGAGCGGTAGCTTTTTTAGGGTGTCCACGGTGGCTCAGGGCGTGGGGGTAGGTAGCAGCGATGTAGTAAATGAAACAATGGCGGCTGAGCCCAACAAAATGGCCGCTAGGAGGCCCCCTAAAAAAATACGAAAAAGAAATTTAACGCCAGGATCAGTTACATAAACATGCAAGGGGGTAGAAAGAGAGCGAAATGGCTAGAAATAGAACAGCAGTTAAAGGACGAAGCAGTAGGTGTGTACGCTCTATGCGAGACACATCTGAGGGATCTAGAAGATCCACCTTTAATCGATGGCTATATCTGGGAAGGGTGCAACAGAACAACAACGGAGAAGAAGGGAGGAGGAGTAGGTATGCTGATACATCAAGGAACAAATTGGCAAAGAATAAAATCAGCTTGCAAAGAACATGTCTGGGTATCAGGTACAATTGCTGGCAAAATGACATGGCTAGGGGTAGTTTATTTAGGGACCGGGGACAAATGCAGGCAAGAAAATAAGGATCTAGTTAAGTGCCTCAATGACGATATAAAGCAGATTGGAGACGGTGTCGATATTATTTTGCTTGGAGACATGAACGGCCACATCGAGGATCTGGATGGATACACAGATTGTAACGGGAAGTTAATGCTAGACTTGTGTGAGCGGCACATCCTAGTTATTGTCAACAGAGAAACTAAATGTGAGGGACAAATCACGTGGGAATCCCGTTACAGGCAAACAACCATTGACTACTGCCTAATGTCGCAGGGCATCTATAGCAAGCTCGCAATAATGGAAATAGACGAAGAGGGGTAGTAAAGCCTAGGAAGTGATCATAAACGTATTAGTCTACAGTTGGGAGCCCTAGTCAAAAGAGAAATGCAGCGAAGTCAAAAAGACAACGCAAAATTAAACGATGAAAAAATAGCGCTAATATCAGCCGAAATAGAAGAAGTAATCGAGAAACGCCCCATGGCAAAGTAGGATTATAATCAGTTAGAACTGCTCATCGCTACAAAAATGAAACAAGTGAAAGGAGTAAAGCGCTGGAGAGGAAAGAGGAAGCCACGAAGCTGGTGGAATATGGAAATTAAGGAGGCCATCGAACAACGACGGGTGGCTTCAAGGGAACACAGAGAAGCAAAGAAGGCGCAGTTATCTGAAGAGGAAATAGGCGAAAATTGGGAATCTTATCGACAAAAGAAACAGCAAGTTCAGTCCTGTAAGGAGATAGCGCCACCCAGCGTCGTTTGTGAGGAGAAGAAGAAAAAGCACGAGGAGCGCGTGCGGAGGGGAACGCCGGGACAGGTAGAAGAGGATTACGTGGCAGAGAAGAGAATAGCGCGGTGGGCGACGGACGTGGACGAGTTCTGCTGGCTCCCCGAGTTCCGGGCTTGGGCCTCAGCCGCAGACGTCCGGGCCACCAGACCTGGACATCCATCGTCGAGGGCCTCAACCACCAGGCCCAGGCGCCACTCTTCTCCATCCATCCGTCAGCTGCTCCACACAGGCCGCCTCTGGCGCCTACGTGACTTTTCCGGGATACCAGACCTGGGAACCGTGCTGGGAGCCCACAGACGCTGACGCTGCGGTTGCGTTGCATCGACATTGGAACGCCCAGAGACTCCTTAACTGCCCGACACCCAGCCAGTCCTCCCCGCTCGTTGCTCGAATGAGACAAGTAGTGTGACTTTCCTTTTTGACTTTCTTTTTCCTGTATTTTTCGTAAGCACTTTGTTCTGTTCCCCCGTGTGTTTTTCCCGTGTGTTGTAGCGTTGCTCTCTTGTTCCTTTCCTTTTTTCACTCTCATACTGAAATTGGTTTCCTTTCCCATAAAAGCCGCCTCGTTTATTGTTTGTACTTTTGTGTTTGTGTAAAATAAGACCTGCAATCTCACAGTCCTCACAAGTCCCTAGTCCAGGCTAAAATGAAGCAGTCCTCTGATAAATGGCTGGCTGAAGTTCGCGAGGCAAATAAAGGGGGGCCAAGAAAATTCTGGAACCATATAAGCTGGTTGGGAAAAACAAATAAAAGAACGCAGGAACAGATTATAGATGCTGAGGGAAAATGTTTAGAGGGAGGCGATGCTGTGAACTACATTACATCATTTATAGCTGCGTCTTTTAGCAACGACAATGGGGTAATCTTCCCAAGTGAGGCGGCAACATAGGACAACACAATAGAGAACAGCTTAGAACTGACTAGTCTTAACTGGGAAAAGGCGGAAGCGAATATTCCTAAAACCACATCCGCAGGGATAGACGAAATTCCAATCAAGCTGATTAATGAACTTGGCCCAAGAAGCAAGGAAGCGCTGATAAAAGCATTGGAGACAGTCATAACAAATCAACAAATTCCGCACAGCTGGAGACAGAGTAAAATGAATTTGATTTATAAAGGGAAAGGAGATAAGATGAACATGAAATCCTACCGTCCGATTACGATAACGTCTGTTATGTACAGGCTGGCCATGCAGGCGGTGAAATTAAAAATGCAGGCATGGGTAGAAGATAATCGGATACTCGGAGAACTTCAGAATGGGTTCAGAAGGGGTAGGCGTTTAGAGGATAGCCTGTTCGTGCTTACCCAATGCATAGAAATAGCTAAGGCGGAAAACAGACCTCTGTTTTTAGCCTTTCTGGACATTAGCGGTGCATACGATAACGTGAACAGGGAACTCCTGTGGAGCATATTGAAAGATTTAGGTATCGGTCATGACGTAATTTATTTTATACAGGAAATCTACCGAGATAATGAAGTTGAAATTACATGGGAAGGGAAAAAAAGTACCACAACTGTGGGGGTGCACAAAGGATTAAGGCAAGGTTGTCCTCTATCACCGCTGCTGTTCATGCTTTACGTGATAAATATGGAAAGAAGGCTAGAAGAAAGTAATCTAGGTTATAATCTGTCGTACAGATTAGGCGGAAATGTAGTTGAGCAGCGACTCCCGGGTTTAATGTATGCGGACGATATTGTACTGTTAGCAGATAGCCAGGAAGATTTACAAACTTTGGTTAATTGCTGTGGAGACGAAGGAGACGCTCTAGGATTCAGTTTTGGCGCAACTAAATCAGGTGTGATGGTTTTTAACGATACAACTGACCAGGTGCTTACAATACAAGGCCACGAAATACCCAAAGTGGCCGCATACAAATACCTCGGGATATGGCTAAACGAAGGGCAGATATACACGGAAAAGCACGAACAGGCTCTTAGGGCAAAAGGACGAAGAGACGCCGGGATAATAAAACATAGGGCATTATGGGGGTACAACAAATATGAAGTACTAAGAGGTATTTGGAAAGGAATAATGGTGCCGGGACTTACTTTCGGCAATGCGGTTCTGTGCTTAAGGGCAGAAGTTCAGTCGAGATTAGACGTAAATCAGAGAGCTGTTGGAAGATTAGCACTAGGTGCCCACGGCAAAACCACAAACGAGGCAGTACAAGGGGATATGGGCTGGACATCGTTCGAAGCACGGGAAGCTAAGAGGAAAATACTGTATGAAGAACGGCTGAGGAAATTGGACGATAACAGGTGGGCAGCTAAGGTATTTAAATATTTATACAGAAAGAGCGTTGACTCACAGGGGCGGAAAAGAACTAGAAAACTAACCAGTAAGTATGCAGGTCATGAGGACGGAGAAAGAAAGAGCATTAAACGAAAGGTTAAAAACGCGGAAGTTAAAAATTGGATGCATTCAATGGAAAGGAAGCACAGTGTAGAACTATATCGATGCTGGAAAAGGCAGATCAGGAAAGAATTTTTCTATGATAACTCAAGAGGCAGTGCCCTACTTTTTGAAGCTAGGTCAGGGTGTCTTAGAACGCGCAGCTACAAAAAGAAATTTAACGAAGAAGATGACACATCTGTGGTAGATCTGTGGAAACAATTGAACACGTCATAATCAAAAGTGACGGTATCCATCCGGATGTCGATGCAGGCACAGTCACTCTTTCTGAGGCCCTAGGGTTTAAAGATAACAATGGTCATGTAAATAAATCCGCGGTGGAAGTCAGCAAAAAGCGATTGGAGGATTGGTGGCTGAAAAGCAGAAATGTGGCATAGGGTTAGAATTGTAGGAAACCGTAGTTAAAGATGGTGGCCATTCTTAATGAGAATTGCCAACACAGTAAACAAAAAAAAAATAAAGAAGAAAAGCTGAGCATGGTGGCAATTGCCACCACCCCGTTTCAAAGGGGGCGCTCCCATCCATCCATCCATCCATCCATCCACCCGTCCGTCCGTCCGTCCGTCCGTCCGTCCGTCCGTCCGTCGAGGGCGCACTCGCATTCCAATCGCAAAATGGGAGGTGGCGATGCTACGCGCTCCGACGCGCTCCGTACGCGATCCGGCGGAGCGGTCTCGATCTGCCATTGGAATTCAGCATTAGTCCTGTAGGGTTCATGCGTCACTCTTTTAGCTTTCTATGTTTAGGTTCTCACATTACACTTGTTTCATGTTTTAGATGGCTTTTGTTCATTGAGGAATGAGATTATTAAATTTTTTAGGTCCTTTTTATTTTTTAGCTCCAATGTAGTGGCCTCTTAGTTGTATTTCCGCGTCCCCGTTGGTTTCGCATTTTTTTTTCTCAGGTTTTAGTGATCTCTCCTCTGCCTTTTACCAAGTTTATGTCTTCATTTCGTTGTTTTATCTGTGCTTTTTGGCGTGTTCGAGATGTCGTGGGCAAGGCACGTGGCTCGCGATTTTCGTTTTTTTGAGGAAAAATTGCGCGTGTTTCCCAGTCACTTGTGTGCCGCTAGGCGCCTGGCCATTATCATGGAATGTTTGGGGCGTGCAAAGGAGATAAGCGCACGTGTTTTAAATGTTACGGATGGTTTGGGGTGTGTTGACGGTATCCACAGAGGGTATAAAAAGACTGCGGCAATATTTTCGAATAAAAGTTGGAAGTCTGCACTTGTGTGTGTTACTGTGTTCTTGCTCCGTCCTTGTTTTGTTCGCGCAGTTTTAAATATGAAAGACGGTTAGCTACGAAAATGTGGAAATTAAAGATAATGGAGAGGCCCTTAATAACATCTAATTTGTGTCTTGTAATTTGTATCTTTATGATTTGATAAAATAGCACATCGCCGTCTGCATCTGCCCGGTCAAGCATGCATGCTCTAAGCAGCGAGAGTAGTCCATCTGTATATATAAAATAAATATGCATAAACATCGCGCACAGCTTCGTCTTTCCAGTGTCATTAAAATATGGAAGCACTGGAACAAGTCAGAACTGCATACTGTTGGCATTCCCAGCCAGCAAGCTAAAGTAACAAGAACAAACTTGCGAGCAAAAAGTGCGAATCTACCTTTTACACACTTAGGTAATAAGGAGCATAGACCCGTTGCTATAAAATCTATCGAAAGTGTACATTCACTCAGTCTTGGTAATCTTCAAAGAGCGAACATTATTAAAGCACAACGTTTGAAACACATGCTGCGCACAGCACATAATCATAAAGTGCACTGAATTCACACCACGCATATGGAATAAAGAACACTCACACTATCATTCTTAGTAATGTTGGTGTTAACATCGTAGATATAGAAAGCACACTCCGGCGGGCTGCTCGGAGCCCTGCTCAGAGGCGGCTGCGAGCGAGAAACACCGCTCCAGCGCACAGCTGCCAGACGCTCGCTCTGTCATTGGCAGTTCTGATTACCCGCCGTAATTATTCGGAGGCGCGTAAGCAGAACGCGGGATTTCAGATCATTATCTCACATTTGCTCGGGATGAGGATGACATCGGCCATTTCCAAGGTGTGGAACATTGCATCGACCTAGTGCCCAATGCTGTGCTGAACAGTAAAAGTGAAGTAAGTAGAGACCGATACCCTGCAGAGGATCGCAAGTTCTTAAGGAGCCATGCTCTTATAGCAATGCATCATCCTACGTGCCACATGGCCACGGGCCTTTCTAGTCTTTGAACTACTCCCGTCGTTGTACAACGTACCGTCAACATACATTCAGTGTTGGAGATTTCGTGGGGATCTGCCGCCAACAGTTAACCTGAGCTGTCCCCTCCCTTCAAAGGAATCTGACGCCTAGTAGAACGTATTACACCTGCTCATTTAAGGCCATTCATGTTTCGAGTCAATCCACCAAGTTACTTCAAGCACGGAGCCAAGAACAGTGCACGTTTCACAACTGAAAAGTTATTTACCACCTCAGTATAAAAGGTGCCTAGACAACACATTGCCGTCAGCAGTGCGATGCGCCCAGCTTGCAGGAGTAGACCAGCAGAAGGAGCTCAGAAGCTGTAACTAAATCGCCACAGAACGATCAGCGTTCGTCAGGCAGTGCATACGGCCCACCTACCTCCTGGAGTACGAAGTGGACTTGTGAAAGTGCTGTGCTTGTGCCTTTTTCCCTTCGTTTAGAGTTTCTTCATTCCCGAAATTGAATTCACGTAGGGCTTTTATGAGCCTACCAAGCATGTTGATAGCTGCCTTGGTCATTTGCTACCTTGCCTAGTGTCCATGCCTAGCGTTTCCTTGCCTTTTGCTCACGTCATCAAAGAGGATTTCAATCAAAAAGTCGTCTTCATGCCTGACTTTGACTTCGTGTAGTGCTCTTATGAGCCTACCGAGCATGTTGATAGCTGCGGTGGTCATTTGCTGCCTTGCCTAGTGTCCATGACTAGCGTTTCCCTGCCTTTTGCTCTCGTCATCAAGGAGGATTTCAATCAAAAAGTGGTGTTCATGCCTGACTTTGACTTCATGTAGTGCTCTTATGAGCCTACCGAGCATGTTGATAGCTGCCGTGGGCATTTGCTGTCTTGCCTAGGGTCCATGCCTAGCGTTTTCTTGCCTTTTGCTCTCGTCATCAAGGAGGATTTCAATCAAAAAGTGGTGTTCATGCCTGACTTTGACTTCGTGTAGTGCTCTTATGAGCCTACCGAGCATGTTGATAGCTGCCGTGGTCATTTGCTGCCTTGCCTAGTGTCCATGCCTAGCGTTTCCTTTCCTTTTGCTCTCGTCATCAAGGAGGATTTCAATCAAAAAGTTTTAGCGTCCTGTGTGACAGGAAATCCTTGATGTAATTATACGTCCTTTCGCCGACACCTATTTCCTGACTTAGAATCCCCCACGGTTTACCTGGGAAGTAAGGGAACGCCGGAGAGATCGGTGCTCTCCCCCTTCCTTTTTAACGTGGCAATGAGGGGCCTTCCCGCCGCACTCAGGAATATAGATGGCATACAATTTAGCTTGTACGCAGATGACATCAACATATGGTTGAACAGTGGTAGTGACGGTAGCATAGAAGAGCGGCTGCAGGCAGCGGCAGACACTGTAGTGTCCTACGCGGCCGAAAGGGGCCTTGTGTGTTCGCCGCATAAATCGGAACTTTTTGTTTACAATCCGAAAGCGCTCCGGTGCAAGCGCGACTGGAATTTTGTAATTAAGGTAGAGGGCAAAGCTGTACCGAAAGTTAATCACATCAGGATCCTCGGACTTTTTATCCAAGAGGACGGTTATAATGAAGGAACTATCAAGAAGCTCAGCAACAACGCTGCGCAAGTAACAGGGATCTTCAGGAGGGTCGCGCTGAAGGGCAGGGGCCTCAAAGAAAGTAGCCTCTTGAAACTGACGCAGGCCTATATTATTAGCCGAATATGCTATGCAACGCCATTCCTCGATGTAAGGGTAAACGAGAGAGAGAAGATCGACGCAATTATTCGGCGTTGCGTCAAGAGGGCGCTGGGCCTACCTATCTCCACCTCTACAGACCGCCTGTTGGAAATGGGGGTGCATAATACTTGGATTGAACTCGCCGAGGCGGTGCGAATCGCCCAGCTCGAAAGACTGAGTACAACGAATACGGGCCGGACCATCTTAGAGTGGGTCGGCCGAAAAGTAGATAGGGGCATATGCGACAAGGTCGCCCTACCGCCACAATGTCGCGACAATATCATCGTTCGCCCCCTCCCCCGCAACATGCACCCAGAACATCACAGGGAAAGACGGGAGAAGAGGGCGGAGGCGTTGGTTAAAAGGGCCGGGAATTTCAGGGCATATGAGGTTGCCTACGTGGACGCAGCGAGTGGCAGGTCGGGGGCGGCGGTCGCCTGAGTGGTCGACGGCCGAGGTGCACCAGTCGCCGCCGCCTCCATTAGGAGTAGAAACATAGATACGGCCGAGGAGGTCGCAATAGCGCTTGCTTGCGCCGGAACCAAGGCTAGTTTGATTCTTAGTGACAACAAAACAGCAATCTGCAACATCGGAAAGAGCAGGGTCTGGCCAGAAACGGCTCGAATTCTGTCCGCAGCCAAAATTGATCGCAAGATCACCTTAATTTGGGTCCCAGCACACACATCCGTCCCCGGTAACGAGGCGGCCCACATGCTAGCCCGAGATCTCTACTTCCGGGTAACTGTAGAGCCACCCGACCCCCAGGGGATGGACGAACGTTTGCAAACGTACGCGGAAATCGCCGTGCACTACAGGTTAGGCAGGCGTCTAATGCCACCACCAGATCCAAACTTAACCAATACAGAGGCCATCGCCTGGCGGCGATTACAGGCCGGAAATTTCGTTAACCCCGTTTGGTTATTTCAAACCACGTTAGACGATAAAAAAGATGACAAATGTAAGACCTGCGGAGCGAGGGGGACCCTCGACCATATAATTTGGCAATGCCCTGGATCCCCGGGTGCTGAGGACAATATTAAGAGTAGAGAAGCCTGGGAGGCCCTTCTGCGAAGCGAGGTCCCCGCCGACCAGAAACGAGCTGTCCGCCTGGCGGCTGAAGCCGCGAAGAGACAATGTATCTTCGCCAGTCTTTAGTCGCGGAGGTCCCGTCCCCCGTCCCCTAGGCCTGCGTGCCAGGGACGGGGAGTAGGGGGACTCCTACATCGGTGGAAATAAAAGTTGTTATCATCATCATCATCATTCAATCAAAAAGTGGTGTTCATGCCTGACTTTGACTTCATGTAGTGCTCTTATGAGCCTACCGAGCATGTTGATAGCTGCCGTGGTCATTTGCTGCCTTGCCTAGTGTCCATGCCTAGCGTTTCCTTGCCTTTTGCTCTCGTCATCAAGGAGGATTTCAATCAAAAAGTGGTCTTCATGCCTGACTGACTTCGTGTAGTGCATTTTTCTCCTGCATGCGCTGGAGAAAAATGAAGACGTAGGTCCAGGAACCGCATCTCCTCTCGTATTAACGTCTGAATTCCCAGAAGATAACAACATGCGGTTCCTTGACCTACGTCTTCATTTTTCTCCTGCGCATGCCTGCTGGTCATACGAACCCGGAGGTAAAAAGCCGCTCCTGTCATGTGCGTCAGCACACTCGAAGTTGGTAAAGCGAGGCATCATCAGCCTGTGCTTTCGCAATGCCCTTCAAAAAACTTGCGAACATCGGCTTCATGACAGTTTTCACGGGCAGGTGGGGCGGCTCCTCGCGGCGGGCTACCCTTTACCTCTCCTGATATCAGCTGCAGGCAGCATAAAGAAATAAACGTTTGCCCACCCGGAAGGAGGATTACCGCAGAAATGTTGTAGTTGTGCCCTATCTGCACAATATTAGCCACGGCCCAAAGAAAGTTGGGAAACGCTCAGGCGTCGACGGGGTTTTTTCTTCGCCCAACAAGCTTGCTTCTCTCTGCAGGAGAGTTAACAACCAGCAAGTTCACCGTGGTTGTGGGCAAACGCACAGTAATCCCCATGTTCCTTGTACCTCTGGTGTTGTGTACTTTGTGCCCTTATCCTGCGGGAAGGAATACATTGGTCAAACGGGAAGGTGCATCAATGTCAGACTTCAAGAACATAATAACATTGTAGGTAATATAGCCATCACTGGAAATCTGGCCAAGCACTGCAAAAATGTGAAAGCGAAAATTGCTCCCAATATTTCACCAATGTGCAAACATTGGGAAAGGACGGGATCGTACGTCGAGAGAAATAATTGAGGCCTGCAACAACCGTCGTGCGAAAGACCACTGTGTCAGTACACCATCCATTAGTTTATCTCAGAAAAAATTGGATTTTCTGAGAACAGCAGGGCATGCGTTGTGACTCTTTGCGTTGTTCGATTTTATCCCATCCTGTTTTTTATTGTTTATTCCGGGTTTTTGGTCTTTTAATTGGGACATAGGGTTAGCTTTTATTCGTCGCAGGCCTTTACTCCTCCTTTTAGTTGTTTCGTGCTTTTAGCCTCCTTTTTTGCCTCTTTAAAAATTCATCTTCTGCGAGGCCTTCATGTTTTCGATTGCCGGCCCTTCGTACCTCGCAGCCTACCATTTATTAATGTTTTTAAAGTGTTTTTTTAATTATTCTTAACGAATTTATATGTTTTTAATGCCATATTTTCTGTTATTGACTGTCTAGAGCTTTTAGCCCCTTTTGGACGACCTCATCTTTCATTACCCATCATCCGTTATTTCGCGCCTTGGCCCTATACACCCTCCGCTTCTCTTTATCGTCTTTCACCGCCGCTACATTTACAAATACGTTTTATCTACTGACATGACTGTCTTCTGGATTCCGGTGACCGAGCGGCCCTTTTACCTATGTTCTACCCCCTGATGATTGCTATATATTCTCTGTATTTCGAAATAAAAATTCAGTTGATAGTCAGCGCCTGTGTACGTCCTTCCTTGTTTCTTGTGTCCCGTCCTTTGCGCTGCTCCACCACGATGCTTTGTAGGAACGGGCTTTGCCATTACGTTCACAATATTGGGAAAATTACCAGTGCTGCCACGTGTTACTGGCCGCGAGTATACTTTCACCAGACAAGCGCAAACACATTTTCTGCCATGTAACCTGTACAAACACCGTATACTCAGGCTCTCTGGCCAACCCCGCTGCCAGGTATGTGGCGTTTATCCTGACAACACACATATATATGACCTGCGCACGTGCCACACTGTCATAACACTACCTACAACACAGAATACTACCCCCACAACAAGTACCTTATTGTTCGGGAGATGGGCAGCTTCTCTTGTTGAACTCCGCCAAATACTGTGGCCACTGCTCGCTGTCCACATCGCCCAACACGCTGGTGATATGGGCTCAGACTGTCTGACTTGAGACAGCGACAGGGGCCAGGGTCGGAAAATAATTGTTTCTATCTCCCTACTCAAAATGTTCCGAAAACACCCCTACCGGACATCTGGAATGGCCCTCAGGAGGTACCCATTTCCCCGAACGCATAAAAAACACGCTCGCACTCTGAGCAGGGTCTATAGAGTTGTGCGTCCTCGGGAAAACCCTACAGGTTACGTTTCAATTTTTTGGCTGGTTTGATATACTGGTTTGTGGCTTTGTTTGTGGTTCAGCATGGTTTGATTGGTGGTTCAGGCTGGTTTGTGGTTCAGCATGACGTCATCGTATCAGTATGACCTCAGCATGACCTCATCGTTCAGCATGACCTCATCGCAATATTTCATGCTCCGCGCTAAACTTCTCTGCAAGTTCTCTGGCTGTTATTAACATATGTAGTGTGCTGTAATGAAGACATCTGAGCAGCAAACGCAAGCATGCATTATTTAATACGCAATGCACGTACACTACACAGCATCTGCACATAAGGATGGCCACTTCTTAGTGCGGTGGCGCTCCTAGGCGCATTTTCTGATTTCGGGCATACGCACATACATACTTTTCGTCTCTGAAGCCTGCTTTGTGGCAGGCGGCCTACCAGATTGTGGGCAACCTGACAGGTGGGTAAACCTGGCATGTCTTTACCCAAAGGTCCTTAGGTTAGGACATTATGGTAACTGCCATGCTAAATAAGAGGAAATTTGAGCATCTTTGCAGATGCCGAACGAAATTTTGGCGTTTTATACATATCCGTATCCCGGTCGTCAGTCATTATGGGGAACCAGCACATATACCGGGTGTCTCAAACCAATCAATACAGAGTTTCCTTTGAGAAGCCATGAATGATCCCACATTGCGCTTTGTGCAGGTGGATTCTACAGCATGGCGGATATTATGTGTTTGATACAGCTCTATAAATAAACGGTCACTTGACGAAATTTAACTAATTATATTTTTATTTTGATTTTAGGGGACAAAATTATACTTCGAAATTGAAGGCTGTCTACACCAGTCGTGAGTACAGTCTTTTAAATTTTCTTATTCGGTTATGTGATTAGAAACATCGAACGTGAAAATTACGCATTTGAAAGCTAGCTATGTTGGCTTTTCGTCATTGCACATTTATAAAATTGTCTCGCTGCGCTTAGTCTCAGCCCGGAAATCAGTTTAACTGCTTCTACGTCATAAAATACATAAGCGACGTCTGTATTTCCACATTAAAAATGCCAGCAAAGCCGTTCTAGAAACATTCAATGTGGGAAACCGGACTCAACGAGCTCTCTAATGCGTATTTTTGACGTTCGATATCTCGAACCACATCGCCGATTAAGAAAATCTAAAAGCTGAGCTCATCTTCTATGCTCACCGCATTCAGTTTCGCAATATATTCTTGCCCCTAAAATAAAAAATAATAAAGGTAATAAGTTAAATTGAGTTAATTTATCGCTCAAATACCTAGTTTAATCAGGTACATATTGCCCGCCAAGCTGTAAATTCATCTGTTCAAACCGGACGGTCATATCATCTCCACTGGATTTTCAAAGAAAAATCTGTATCGAATAATTTCAATCTGTATCGAATTGTTTCAATTTATTACTTGTTGCCTATCACATTGCTCATGCTATATATTCAACCATGTTTGATGTAATCCTTTTGTGTGTCTTTGTACATTGCCATTTTTACAAATTGTTAACCCCACTCCGGCAATAGCCCAATAGGGGCTGCAGTATCCTAAATAAACAAACAAAGAAACAAGCAAATAAATAAATAAATAAATTGAAGCACGCGGTATTATCAACACACTCTCCACAGGAGCACCGTCCTCGGTGAGCCTCCTGGTGACAGGGACCGTAGGCACACTGTCCAGCTTACGCAGCTGCTGAGTCCAATACTGGGCCGTCGTTAGCGTGTGTTTTGGGAAGCCTCTCCTCACTTGCTGCAGCGCCACCCTCGGCAAACAAGTTCCCGCGCGTGGGCAGCCGGTTGGAACCGGTTCACAGACTGGGACGGCGACCGTCTTCGGTTAATAGAAGAGCGCCGAGATCGTGTGTGTGCGCGTGTGTCGTCACCGAGTTTCCCAGAATGGGCGCCCGGGAGGTCCTCGGGGCACACATCGGGACCCTGCCTTCGTGCGACGGACCCGGGTCACGCGACATAGCTGCGCCCGATGGCACGTGGCAGGATTCATAGCGGGATACCAGAAATAATCGATTGTGCCGCAGAGAACTGCGAACTAAAGGGTCGCGGGAAGCCTACCCATTGTTGCCATCCTGCAGTGCTGTCCACCGTAGTTGAATGCTTGCGGTCGGGATAGTTGGAACCTATTAATGTTTTAGTCTTGCGAACCTTAGAATTACGAAAGGAACCGGACGTATAGATGAGCATCGACAGCAGACCGGTGGGGTGGAGCCTATTCGAGAAACTGTAGGTTCTGTTAGAATGCACCAGAGAACGAAAGCGAACTCAAATTTCTGGATCAAAGCATCACTATTCTGAAGGTCGCTTACCCACAAGATAAAAGGGGAAATTATTGAAGCCTTCAGAATGGCGTCACAAATGGATGGTGATTGCGTCGGCCTGCCTTTTCTAACTGCAAGCTAAGGCTTGACAGACATGTTGCTGGAAGGTAAGGAATGCATATGATCTACTTCCGTGCTTTAGTGAGGGCGTCCACAAAGTCAATGTTTGCAAAACTTTTTTAAGCTTTTGTTTTTTACTGGAAGCCGCTATCTAGTCTTGGTTTTTCATGTATCATGTACTTACTTTTATACCATCGTTACGTGCTCGTTTGCAGTTTGTGCTGCAGTCGAATGAGCCCTTCAGCTACTGAAATGCACGAAACAATATCTGTCTGTGTCATTTGCATCTGTCCGTCTTTTAAGGCGAAAGCCTTTAATGGCTCATTCTCCCATCCGCCCGTCGGCGTTACATCCAGCCCTTGGTGTGACTCATCGACGATGACGAGATATGTGAGACAGTTAGTGCGTAATTTCCTTTCCGCCTTTTTTTCTTGAATTGAAGGACAACTCTAGAGTAACCACTGTGGGGGTTCGTCGTTTCATGTCTGAGTTGTTTGCGCCTTTGCTGGACACGCAGCACGACTTGTCATGTTATTTTGTTTTTGTGGCGAAATGCAAGAACGGTTTGAAAATATACATCTTCCACGAAGGGGGTAGAGAAATAAAATTCTATACACGCGCGTTTGAGGAGAAGCGGAGTATGCTCAGCTTAAGAGAGAGAGTAAAGCCGCGGCTTTTCTACTTTCTATCAAAGTATACACCACTGAGCAAATTTAGGTTAAGCATCTGCTACCCCACCGCCAGAATAGAGAAAGAAAGAAAAGGCCTGCAGCGCATTATTGTGGGTAATGACCTAATTTAGAAGGACAGGCCTGCTAGTTGATGCATTCCGGAGCCTTGATCCCACTCAGAGGGCAGCGCACCTACAATTAATACTCATTCAACGCTCATGCAGCAGTTAGCACAAGTAATTGCAGTGAAACCTCTCTAGAACGAAGCATTGGTTGTAACGAAGGAATGGCTAGCACCCTTGGAATCTATCACAGAAGGGAACCCATTTGGTGTCGCGTTTTTATGAAGCAAAGTTTTCCTACAAGCCGATATAACGAACCTAAAGCGAACGCGAAGCACCATTTAGGCTTAGTATATCGATCTATAACGGTACTCATCACTACCGTGTACCCATTAGATGTGGCAAACTGAAATTAGTGTTCATAAACAGCGCTATCGAGCGCGGCTGAAAACATACCGAAAACTTTTCCCACCTTTAGCGGGGCTCGCATGATGCGTTCCTTCCTTCGACTCGTTGGCTTCAGAGGCAAATGGATGCCGGCACTTCCATGTTCGCCTAAGTCCTGGTATACGCGACCCGCTGAGCGAAGCCACGCAGAGAAGGACTCATGTCCCATTGCGTTCCGAGGGTTTCCAAGGCATTGGACTACCGAGTAGGGCTTTGTGATATACTTACATACAAGACTTGCGTACTTAATAACTGTGTTCATTATATTATAGATACTCTTTTATCTACGCAAGAAATGGGGCTATATCTGAGTTGGCGGATGCTATTTCCCTCTTGCTTTATATCCAATAAATTCCTGCCAAGGTTTGGAAGAGCAAGTTCCCCAGAAATGTATAGCATGGCCGAACAAATGTAAAAAGAGGGTAATCTTATTTTGACCTTGTGATTTTGTGTCATAAAAGTTTCTTTTTCATAAAAATAGAAGTATTTCTCTTAGCTAGGATGCGGCGGCCTTTCTGCAGTTAACATTTCCCCCTTCCTATGCTTGAAGCGACTTTAGAGCGTGAAATGCTGTCAGCAAGCGCATTGTTTGCAATGTGTAAGCTATCCGCCTTTATAACTTTATCTGAAAGTGCTTTATGGAAAAATCCTTGAAGGACAGCAATCTTCTTAACGACTAGAAAATGGCAAATGTGATGTCAGTCCACCATCGGGTTGCCGCCGTTTCGTCCCTAATTACCGTCCCATTTCTTTAACATCTCTGTGATGCAAGCTTCTAGAACACATTTCAGTCAAACCACTGGTGACACATATAGATACAGACCAATTACTCCGTTCATTTGTGAACGGCCTCAGGCAAGGCTTATCTTGTGTTACGCAGCTAACTGAATTCACCCTCAACTTGGTGGCAGCATTAAACGACCGATCCTCGGTTGATTGTATTTTTTTAGACTTAAAAAAAAAGCCTTCGATGTAGTGCCCCATTTCCTTTGACTACAAAAAACATTTCCCCGCAAGTAATATCCTGGATTGGTGAATACTTATGTGCTCGGCGCCAGTGTGTGCTTGTGGGTGGAGCTGAATCTAGCATTAGCGACGTCACATCAAGAGTTAAAATAAATAAATAAATAAATAAATAAATAAATAAATAAATAAATAAATAAATAAATAATGTTTCCAAACATTGACTACACCCTCAAGTCATGGACAGAAAGAACTCACGGAAGCCTCATAAGTTGTCTGGCACTGGTGATCTTGTGTCCTTTTTTGTTGCCCTGAAAATTCTTCAGAGCACAATGCGTTCAGTTTCGTTCATGGGGTTTAACGTCCCAAAGCGACTAAGGCTATGAGGGACGCCGTAGTGGAGGGCTCCGGAAATTTCGACCACCTTTGGATTCTTTAACGTGCATTGACATCGCACAGTACACGGGCCTCTATAATTTCTCCTCCATCGAAATTCAGCCGCCGCGGCCGGGATCGAACCCGCGTCTTTCGGGTCAGCAGCCGAGCGCCATAAACACTGAGCCACCGCGGTGGCCCATCAGAACACAATGCCTTATCTTGAATAGACCATTTGTCTCATCTAATTCAGCCGCAACGGCGAGTAGTTTCTCAGGAGCTTAGTGCACATGAGGCAGTTTCAGTGAACGTCAGATGCTGTTTTTTCTCTTCTTACTACCACTATTACTTTGATAAAACCGCCAACACCACTAGCACCACTTTTAAATGAACATGGCGACACAGTTAACGCAACAACTGAGGAGAGGATTTTCGCACCTGCCTAATTCACCCGCAAATTATATCTGCAATGAAACATCATTTCGCGCTACAGTGCTGTATTACATCCACGACCGCAAAAACATAAATGCCGCATCCCACGAATCCAACGATTCAGCGCCTGCGCACTTACGTCGGTGCCGCAAGAAGGCGCTGGTGTTACCGCACTGCTAGCTGCTTGCCCTACACCTGCAAAGCAAAAGCTCGTGTGCCATACCGTAGCTCGTGCAGTCCACCCACTCACTCTCTTCCTTTCTTCCCGTGTGGAGCGCTTGGATTGCCTTCGACCACCAGAAAGACCAGCAGTTACTGGTTAGCCAGGCTCAATACAGTGTCACTGAGCCTGACCGATGCGCCAATCCCTGAAATAGGGCGTTAGGTATCCATGAGTATAAGACAAAATGTCGTTCCCACGTCATCGTGAAGGCAACGCCTCCTTGTCTGAGGCCCTGCGAGCAACTGGATAATCTGTCGCGTGATACATCCACATACAGGATCTAAACGACCAGTTTATTCCGGGCGAAAGTAAAATAACCAAACAGCACTAACTCTTTCGCGCCCGTACAAAGCAAACTGCGATACGAAGCAACAGTACGCTATTGAGCTGCCGTTAGCGCAGGCTACAGAACGCCTCGGATAAACAACAAGAAATGGTGGTGTGGCAGCTAAAGTAGGAGACTAGTATACTTTTTAGCGACTACGTCTAAGCACCGCTGCCACTCCTGAACACGCTTCAAAACAAAGGAGGTCTCTTGGCGGAACTTCTAATGGAGCGCAGCGCTAGTGCTCCCCGAAATGAAGTTCACTGTTATTGAAAAGAAAGTAATGAAGCCTTAGCACAGCGGATCGTTAAAACTGCATGATGGGATGTGCGCTCCGTGTGGTGCTCGTCATCCGTAGTGCTGAACATTTTATTCTAAAAAAATGGTAATCCAGCTGGCTCCTCAATGTTTATTACAAAACAGGGTGCAAGTTATTGGCCTGCGGACGTCACTGCTATTCAACGCTAAGTACGCTTTCGCTCTTCCTCTTCATGCTTGCTCCACATGCCCCGCCGCGCCCATGATATTCCTCTCCCTTACAAAAAAAGTTTTCCACAGTCTATAGAATGTCTATAGACTTCTGTCTATAAAGTCTATAGGCTGTCTACAGACAAATCCTAGAGAACAGTATATAGGCAATACAAATGCCTATATACAGTCTATAGACAATGCATAGATTTATGGCCATACACTTTTAGTACACTTTTGTCTATAGACAGTCTATAGACTATGAATAGACAAGAAGCAGTATCTATAGGAAGACAATAGAGTCAATAAGAAGCCTATAGACTGTCTATAGACTATTTTTATAAGGGCTGTACCCACTGATGTGGCGGTAAAAACGGAAAAAACCAAATTTTCAGGATCTGTTGTGGGGCACTTTCGTGCACCACTAATGACCACTAAGGACAACTGCCTGACTTATTCTTGTGCTGCCCTTTCCAGCTCGCATGAAAGAAGGAAGGAAAGAAGATAAGGATGGCCGATATATTCGCAACAGTTGTAAATTTTTGTCTCGACCGGGTCTGAAAACCTCACGAGTACGTTGCGGTATTCCATGTTTTGTGAAAGAAACAAAATACGCCTTCAGTAGTACTGCTCGCTTGAAAAGCAGGAGGTATCGGTGCATCTTTTCGCCGTGATCTCCTTCACTCACCTAAACGGCAGCGAATATGTGGAGTGTTAGAAATAAATTCTCCCCTTCTTTTCAAAGATATCAAATGCCTGCAAGAGGATTTTGGAGGCTTTGTTGATTGCTGCGTTTCAGGATGCATGCACCTCTTTACATACTTCAGTTCTTGTAGTTCACTTTGGTTCGAAAACAGAACCATTTAGTGCATTGGGTGCAAAGAAATGCACTAAAGAACTATATGCCCATAAGTCGCACTCCGCATAAGTCAACGCAGCCATGAAGCAATGGAAAGTACCTAGATGACTCCAACGAAAGCGTAACCAGTCTCTTCTGTCGTAACACAAAGCTTCAAAATGACCTGCGTGCTCTGCAACGACACATTAGCGTGGTGGGAGAAGTTAATGAGCCACCCAGTGCGGTAGCGTGGTTGACTCTGGACATTGGCTTTGCGCTAATTTACAAGAATACGTGGCACTAAAGCTGCTGTAACTGTAAAGCGGCACTGCAACTTTTCCAGGTTCCTTTCTTCCCCGCACCATTGTTGACTGGAATGCACTCCCCGCCGATGTTGCCGCCATCACGTGCCCATCTTCATTCTTATCCGCTGTAACCGCTTGTATCGTACTGAAATGACATGCATTTAATATTGTTTAATATATTAACCCACCCCTTATGTAATACCCCCTGAAGGGGGTCTTTAAGGTGAATAAGGTGAATTGTTTGTGCGAGCTTCAGCTGCATATTGAACTCTGCCAGGCAGAGCAACTGCCACTGATGTAAACCGTGCGGCTTAATTGAATTAGAAGTTTAAACATCTAAACATCGTTGTTGAGGATTTGTTTACACACCAAACTTTCATTTCTGTGGCCAGACTTGCGATATGCGCTGCAAACGTCGTTTTCAGATTCGTCGCACTCTTTGGCAGCAGAATTTACACATATTGCATGCACTACGTGCAGTTGCGGCTGAGTCGCTCTGGCTTTGAGCTGCTCAGTCCAGTCCCCCAGATGACCCCACCGTGGTGGCTCAGTGGTTACGGCGGTCGGCTGCTGGCCCGAAAGACGCGGGTTCGATCCCTACCGCGGCGGGTGAATTTCGATGGAGGCGAAATTCTAGAGGCCCGTGTGCTGTGCGATGTCAGTGCACGTTAAAGAACCCCAGGTGGTCGAAATTTCCGGAGCCCTTCACTACGGCGTCCCTCATAGCCTGAGTCGCTTTGGGACGTTAAACCCCAAATAAACAAATAAACCAGGCCCCCGGATCGAATCGCAGCGGCAGCAGGCGTATTTTGATGGCGGCAAAATTCAAATCCACCCGGGTACTGCGCGATATCAGTGCACGTCAAGGAACCCG